>NC_143581.1:53331992-53634849 GCF_048544385.1 Mastigoproctus giganteus | reverse complement strand
CTTAGTACCCAGCGCAATTCAGTTTTGAAACAACCTCTGCATTTTTCTAGCCATACCCGGCGTCCTTAAACGTATCCCGCTTCCCATCGGTATTTCATATTTCGCTAGACTATGCTAGCATTAATAACATTATTCTAATACTGTATATTAATTAAAAATTTCTTTTCAGTGGTAATCACCTAAGCTCACTTCTTCAAAATGGAAATTGAAATTAGCAGATGGCCACATGCAAGTCAGTGTAGCGATTGTGGGTTGAACTGCCAGTTCTTAGTTTTGCGACTGCCGCGGTCGCCCTTGTGGGTGACACGGTTGTTAGAATCACCGTCCTCCCCACAAGTGGAAAAGACCTGAGTTCTAGTCCCGTCGATGACGTGAGGAATTATTGCTGGTATTTTTCACTACGTGGCCGAGTTAGTCGGTCTCAGGCGAGGGTAGCATGGTTTTTTTCTCCTAGAAATTTGGGTAAATTAAATTCATCTGCCGTGCATTGTGTATTATGTCCATAAATTGCGTGTGCTCTATGGTCGATTTGCCTATTTTGATGGACGAAAAACCCGAGTTGCCGGGGGGGAAAAACCTTGTTATCTACGCATGAGACCGACTAAACTATGAGAGTATTAATAACTCAGCCACGAAGTGAAAAAAGCCCATTAAAGTTCCTCGTCATCGACGGAATTCTAACCCAGGCATTTTCCACCCGGAAAATAGATCTCAGAACACACGCAATTTACAGACAAACAATTAGTCCCTGATGCTCCTAAACCCCGACTGCAACAACTCCCAAGGTCTGTATCGTACATGATTAACACGACTTTCGACAAACGTTCAGTACGATGGGCTCTTGGTATAGATGCTAAACTACACTGGTGTAAAAAACTTAAGGACCACTCAGTTTTTCACATGTAGCTTCTCATAAGAGTGGCCTAGATATGGGAAAAACATACAAAAGGAACTCCGTGAGGTACAGAAATGATGAAGGAAACAACACGATACAGAGGGACTTTATGGAAAAATGGCACGTAGCACTGGCTGCGGTGATACAGATGCATCACTGCCAAAGATGGAATAAAGGGAAGAGGTGGTCCTCAGTAGGAAATATGACCACCCCTAATGTCGATGCAGGCTTTGCACTGCCTGTCCATACTTAGAACAATGTGGTTGATAAGTTCTTGCGGTAACATCGTCCATTCCTCTGTCAGCGCAATCTTCAGCTGGTGAGCATTTTCTGGTGGGTGTGGAAGTGCCGCTAGGCGTCTCCCCAGAGCGTCCCATTAAGATTGGTGGAACGGGCAGGCCAATCCTTACGAACAATATCCTCACTTTCTAAAAGCATATCAACAGCTGCAGTGCGATGGGGTGTGACGTTATCATCCATAAACACGAACTCGGGGCCAATGGCACCTCGGAACAGAAGCACATGGGGAAGGATTACTTCAGTATAGTAGCGTGCACCGGTTACAGTACCGTCTTCCAGTATCTGGAGTTGAGTCCGTCCATCCAAGATAACGCCTCCCCAGACGAGAACACCTCGACCGCCATATCGATCCCTTTCAGTGATGTTTGCTGGGTGATACCGTGTGCCAACCTCTCTCCAGATTAGCTGACGTCCAGAAACTACTCTCGTCAGTAAATAGTACCTTACCCAATTGCACTGTTGTCCAGTCTTTGTGTTCGATGTACCACTGTAAACGGTGTCTCCGATGGGCAGGCGTTAAAGGGACACAGCGTACTGGCCGTCGGGCAAACAGTCCAGCTTTGTGGAGTCGCCTGGCCACAGTAAACTGCGATATCTGTGCAGCTGGTTTGCAGTGGATCCTGCTGTCTGGTGTCGGTTCCTCTTGGCCTGTAGGAGTATATAGCGATTATCATTGGGCGTTGGTTTTCGTGGACGACCACCAGTGGTCCTTCGAACAGCTGTACCTGTCGTTCTGAAGGCCGACCACGCACGTGAGACGATGCTATGGGCGATATCGAACTCTGCAGCCACACTCGTCACACTTCGACCTTCCTCGAGCTTCCCAATTATTCGAACCCGGGTAAAGTCATCCAGATGTTCTCTACTGGCCATTTTATTGTCTGTAGCACTGTATGAAACGAATCGAACGTCTGTTACAATCGTGCTCACCATTCGGTAATTTGCACCTAACTGCTGAACTGCTGCTTTTATCTGTTTATGTGAGTCCTCTCATCACGATTCAAATTTTTGCATGTGCACCAGCTTTCTACTGAACGGCCAAAGTTATGCAAATCGCCACAGGCTGTTTCGTTTGGTTTTGTGGTTGTAACCTTTAGAAATAGTGTTGGTCCTTAGGTTTTGCACACCAGTGTATGACAGTATTATTCACAAAAGGAATCTTAATGGTTAAAGTGCGTGACGAAGAATAATAGCCCAATCACACATATCTGGCTTTTAGTTTGGCTAGCGCGAAAGTTATCTGGAGAGCATTATTGCTTTTTTATTTAAAATCGATATATCAAAATTTACCCATTCTCTTTGTTTTTTACTTGATTAGGGACAAAATAAATAAATTTTCGAAGAACATTCATTCGTGAAAACATGTTATTTGTATTCTGGAGTTTTGCTCGCATGCACATTTGATGGTAAATCGGGAGGTGACCATTAATTTACAACTCTGATGCATATTTCGATTTATGTTGATTAAGATAAAAATTAATTTAACGAATAAAAATGTTATATTAGGGTTACCTGAGAACAACCTTGACCATCCATGTGTATTATGTCCATGAACTGCGTTTGTTCTCTGGTCGATTTTGTTGTTTTGCTGTACGTAAAAACCGTTTCCGGAGTGAAAAAATATTGCTGTCATCACGTGAGACGGACTAACTCAGCCACGGAGTAAAAAGAGTTCATAAAAGTTTCTTGCTTTATGATATTCGAACCAGGTGCTGAGAGGACGGTGATTATAACCGCAGTGCTACTGCGATGACCGAATTTAACATATCGATAAAAGTTACCACTTAAAGAAAATTTAATAGTTTTAATTGTAATAAGAGATTAAACAACACCGCATCCTACGTAAATTTTAAAGGCAAAAGAAAAAAAAATCGAGTTTATTGAAACAGGCTGGAAAGAAAACATTCCAGTAACCCAATCATAATGCTGCGCTATTTTTAAAATTAAAGACTTGTATGAATTAATCAGACCTGAAAAGATGTGAAGGTACTTGTCATGTCCTGAAGATACGCTGTGCTATTATAATTATTACATAAATTCTTACATATAATTATTACATAATTTATGTAATAATTATGAAATTACCATTGTCAAGTGTACGAAAATAAATGAATTGAATAAGGAATAGTAACAACAAACGCTGTACAGTTTTATGAAATAAATAAATTAAATGAATTAGGAAACTAATTGAATGAAAGAATTAAATTAAAGGTCTAGTTAGGTCAAATGCTGTGTAGTTCATTGAAATTGTCAGAAACGGAAAACAGAACTTCTGCACCCGTATACTGTGTATTACTTAAAATTAATATATAAACGGAGAACAACAACAAATATTAAAAGTTAAAGGGTTGATAGGTTAACGTTATGTTACTTTAATTTAATTTAAAATAATTATTTAAAACTGTGGGAAAATTCTTAACTAAAATACAAGCCGACCGCCCATTATTAGCGTCCACGTGATATCGCGAACTGTCCAAAGATGAACTTGAAACCAAAAGGTTGAGTTTTAGAAAAAGAATTGGTTGGTTGGATTTTATAAAAGAATTATGAAATGTTGAAATTAAGAATTATGAACTATATGAGGTTGAAAAAAGGTTCAACAAATGAGTTGAAACGAGACTAGGTTTTAAACATACATTACCTAAAGTACAGAATTACTAAATGTTGAGTGTATAGCTGAGGTTATAATGCTTTCGGAAGAAACAGTATATCAACAACGGCAACCAATTTTTGAAAACGTTATGCCTCACAATTATTTAATAAATTGTGCATTAAAATACATTTAATAAATTATTTAAAATCATTATACACTAATGAAGTTCATTTCCGTTAAATTAGTTGGATTAATGAACTTCTTGGGTTATATTGCAGCTTTTAACAAAATAGTGATGATGGCCGGTTCGACCTAATGTTGGATTCTGTTCTGTTGGTTCTGAAGGATCATTATTTTGAAGATTGTTAGAGTCAGGTTCTGGTAATCTCTTGTCAAATACCTTTTTGTTTGCACAATAAGCTTTTCCCTCTGCATTCCAAGGCATGCATAGCTAGTTTGGATTTATCCACTCTTCCATATTGGATGTCTTTTTTTTTGTGTTTTTGCACTCCCTTTTTTTGGAGTCTCCTATAGGATTCTCCTAGGCTTTATAAGATTTGCTTAGCCTTGTTTTCAGACGCAGTCTAATTTATATATAGGCTTCTTGGGTTTTGAACAAGCAAAACTTCAAAATTTTGAAAACGTTACAGAAAACATTCCAATAACCCAACCAATTTTAAAATTAAGGAAATTGTTTGAATTGTGAAGGCAAAGGGAGATGTGAAAGATACGCTGTGACAAGTGCATGCAATAACTGTGAAACTTATTTATTGTATTTATTCTTATTGAAGTTGCTTAAAATAGTTTTTAGTGAGGTTGTACCTGTATTGAATGTAGAGAGGTTTACATACTTTGCTAACATAGAAATGCTATTGCTGATTACTGGAATGATGGGGGCGCCTGCACTTTAGGTTATTTTTTCTACTCTGTTTAGAGATTTAGTGATGTCATTTATAGTTTTAGTAACTAAAGATTTCTGGTTTTTTTGGCTGTTTTTTGTATGCATGTATTTTGTAAGTTTTTTTGTATGTAGTTCTTCCTGGAGATCATATTCCTTGCAAATTTTAATTGCTTTGAGAACGATGGACTTGATTACTTCGACTTTGGTTGATTCGAAATTTAAAATGATGCTAGTATCAGTAAATCGTTTCTGTAATCGCTTTGGAGATGTTGTTTACTCTCATAATTAAAATGTCTGAGAACGGGAGGCTTCTGTTGGTTTCTTTTTCAGTGTTGAAATTTATTGCTCCAGACCGCAAATATATCATCAATGTATCTATCCCAGAATTTTGGGGTGGGAGTGATTGGGTCAAGGACCTAGTTTTCACAGTTTTCCTTAATGACACCAGCGAAAAGTGGGGATAATGGGTTGCCCATACTCAGGCAAGTTTTTTTTTTTTTTTTTTGCTGTAGAAGTCATTCTGGAAGACGAAGTAAGCCTCTCCTACTGAGAGGTGAATGAGGACCAGCACATCATTGATGTAGCGTGGTCTGAAGAATCACAAACGAATCTAAGCATCCAGCTTGTTTTTCAGGTATGTTTTTGCATTCGGAAGAGGTATAGCAGTAAACATTGAGTTCATATCAAATGAAACAAGATGGGCTTGTGGTTGGAAGATGATTTGATCCAGTTCACAGAATAGATTATCATTGCTTTTTATGCCTCTTGGGTTGGTGTGACTGTGGTAGATAGTTATTTGACAAGTCTATCAGCTATTTTCTGCCTTTGTTGTAACTAGCCCTCGTTTAGTTTATTTTTCTGGACATAAATGACAATTTCACAGTTACTGCATGCACTTGTCAAAGCGTATCTTTTCACGTCTCCCTTTGCCTTCACAATTCAAACAATTTTCTTAATTTTAAAATTGGTTGGGTTATTGGAATGTTTTCTGTCAAGTTTTCAAAATTTTGAAGTTTTGTTTGTTCAATAAGCTATCTTTTGCCTTTAACATTTATATGGAAATGCAGCGTTGTTGTTTAAATTTTTATTACAATTAGTCAATTAGCACATGTGCCTTTCTTCCAAGAAATTAAATCGCTTTTAACTTTCACAGAGTTTTAATTTATCGACGGACCGTTCAACTATTAGTGCTGAGTGATTGATATTGGCTGGCATTATATGAATTTAACGCTAACAATAAAGATAAACGTGAGTGTTGTTACCTAATCATTTGACCCGAGTTTGCTGCGTAATAGCTGTTCTAGAAGACCATTTTTAGTATGTTCGCCCTAACTTTTGGCAGTGGCCGTTAGATCTTGAACAAATTTTGTGTTGTGGAAGCTTGCTGTCGCGCGCGCGTGTGTGTATACACTGCGCGACAAAATTAAGAGATTATATACAACGTCTGATTCTTGGCTTTAAAATGGGAGAAGGTTGAAATACACTAAATATTTTAAGTAATCAATTTTTGGTAATTAATTATCTGTTTAAGTTTATGAATGAATTTTCAGACAGCCAACTCATTAGAACCTTCAAACAGTTGGAGTTGTTTTCTCATCCTTGCTGTGAGATCTCTGGGGCGCCTTTTCGTGCCTTGGAAGAGTGTCATCTTCTATCCGCTCGCTGCGTGAGTTCTGAGTTTAATTCCATCACACGGCGGCAGAAATTATTGAGTTTCTGTTAAACCCTTCGAAAGGAGAGAAATATTAACAGAACTTTAAGACAAAGGATTAACAGCTGATAATCAGATTTCTCATTATGTTCCCCAAGATAACATGTCTTGCATTCTAAAGCTTAGTAATATAATGGCTTGCACTAATTTCTCTTGTCTTCGATACTGTTTACCATCTCGCGAATATTCGAGAAACTTAAAATTGTTTCATCCAGATGGAGCATCTGCACTTTCATTAGCCAGATATTGAAATTCAAATATTCACTTGATTAATAATTCTCTCTCTCTTGTGTTTCCATACAATAAGAACAATACAGCACGTTCTCAACAAAAGATCCACCAGCGCATATTTATAAATAGGATTTGACTCGTATACGTTGGAATGGGGTGTAATAGTAAGTAACTCTTTCAGCAAACTGGAATGTTTAGTGAGTAGTGTATTTTAATACACTGCTCACTAAAAAAAGCTAGACTTAAGTCCTCAGTTATCTTCTACTTCTCTTATACCCTCTTAGGAGAATAATTTAGATCACTTAAGGGTAAGAGGAATCTTGAAGTTTAAGCTAATTACAGTTAGCATGTAATGCAGGCTTATTAACATCCAGAAATTCGCATAACACTTCTTTTTCGTTTCAGGATGATGATAAAACACTTTCATTCATAGTTTTGGCGTATCCATCAGTGGTATGGAAAAACACTATGGAAAGATAAGTTATCTTTTATTGCCGTAACACTCCCTGAACTTTATTGAATGTTCTCCGGAAAGCTTTGGGATAGCTTATACCTTCGTTTGGTTAATTCTACCAGCACCATGGAAGGAATTTCAGGCGTTGCTACTACAAAATTGAGCAATTACCACATCGAATTATCTTTTGGATACTTAGAAAATCCACGACGCCACAAATTTAGTTTGTTTATCAGAGTAGTTGCTATCGATATTCAGATAAGGCATGCGCAACTTTTGACAAAATGAACTATGTACACTTCTCTCAAATGTATCAGTACACACATTGGTTTCACTTTTATGTCCTGCCACTCGCTTCAATAGCGTGCGAGCCCTCTTTTGGCCGCTGTGACATGATTGTGTGTAAGCATTCCATCAACGAATGATGACAACAGTATGCGTAGGCCCCCATTCTTTCTGCGGTTTGTTTGTTTGTTATTTGGTTTTTAAGAGCATTAGCAACTAAGGCCATATTGCTCCGGGGATATGCGGTGGTCATTCCCTGACCTTTCCGCATCCTCCGTATTTGGTGGTGACGGGCTGGAACCCCGGTTTAATCAAGAAGCGTGTGCTACGCACTGCTGCTCCTTCCCACCTGGCTACGGAGGCGCCCCTTTTGCGGTACAGTGACCAGTTGATCTGTCAGTGCGAGTCGCGTTGGTTTCTTCTTCAGTTGACGTTCCATTTCATCCCATAGAGTTCAAATCGGCTCTACACCGGCATTTCACTTTTGTATATTTAGTCCATGAATCGTTCTCAAACATTATGGCTGCGTGGCGTGGGACGTTATTTTGTTGAAATAAAGAAGGGTATGTGTCAGAGAACTGCAGCATCGTAGGGACTTGGAGGACCTCCTTAACCTTTAAACTGATACACATGTGTATTTTTTTTTTTTTTTTGTGTTCTTTATTGTGTCGTTTTAGAGGATCTTTCCACCCTGCAATTGGGCAAAACAGTAGTGGGAGTACATTGTAATTATCTAAATTATGTGTAGATTGAACAGCGGTGATTCCAGATTTTGGAAGGAACCACTTAATACAATAAAAAAAGAATGTTTCGATAGGCGCTCATGGTTCTCCGAACAACCAGCAAAGGTTCTAGGCCATATCATGAGAAACAGCGCCACACCATAACCACACCTGCAGTCATCATTGCTGACACAATGCACTCCGGCAGGACGGACATCCATGCCCGTCCATCTGACTGGAGTAGGATATATCGATATTCGTCATTCATAGAGCCTATACCTGAGATTACAGCGTTCGTTGCACCATGCAAGGCAAGACGGCGGTTTGCCGTTGGTGATGTTTAACTTATGCGCTACCGCTCTCCCATGAAAACCGACTGCCAAACCGGAGCTCTGGAACTTCGTATGCAGTGTGGATTACAGATCTCAACGTCTGTTGATGATTTAAACTCGTGGTTTTTGTTTTGTGGGGATGTTTAACGAGATTGTTGCATTACTCTTCCGAGTGCTTTCTGGTCATGTGGAATGAGCTTACGTGGACTTCCATTGCGTTACTTGAAAACAGTGGTAGCGATTTGCTTCCATTTCATGATAACATCACGAACAATCGACTTCTCTTGGTGTAGGCAGGCAGCAACTGGAAGAATCGACAAGTCAGCAATATGACATCCGACATATTGCTGACTTGTCGATTATTCACCTTAGATCTACCTGGCACGAGGAGAACAACCAATCTGTGGTTCATACTCTTTATATACCGATATGAATTACTTGTTTACCCTAGAAGGTCCAGTGGACTATGAAAATAGGGATGTCCTAATACTTATTTGAGGGCAGTATTCCCTGCATATAAAGTTTTCTGCATACTGTCTTATAAACTAATAGGCTTGATAAAAATCATTTTAGAGATCTTGCATCATGAATGCTTGAATAACAGTGAAAAATATTAAGAAAAAAATTAAATTAGTAATAGATAATAAAAGGAATGGATTTTTTTTTGTCCTCGCCTTTTCCCATTATATATATGGGGTCAGCGTTTTTTTTTTTTATTGTTTTGGCATGAAATTTTTACGGCCGGATGCCCTTCCTGACGCCAACTCATCCTTTATTCTGGCTGGGGATATGTGGTGGTCATTCCCTGACCTTCCACATCCTCCCTATTTGGTGGTCACGGGCTTGAACCCCGGTTTAATCAAGAAGCGTGTGCTACGCACTACTGCTCTTGCCCACCTGGCTACGGATATTAAGTTAAAATAAAATTTACAAAAGGGCTCCTCCCTGAAAGTTACTCTGAAAATAAAAATTCACAGAAAGTCCCCATTATAGGCGAAGCGGGGGATGGGGGAGTGATTGTATTCTGCGTTGCCATTGTGTGATGTTTCAAGGGAGGCTTCATAAGAGGGCACCTTGAAAAAAAATCAGTTCAAAATCCGCAAGAAAGAGATTGGCTGACTATTTAAAAAAAAAAAAATCTTTAACAATGAGGTACCCCAAGGCGAAGAATATTTCAACATTTCCACTTAACCTTCACGATTAGGAATAAAGGGAAAGAACTTCCTCAAAAAAAAAAAAAAAAAGTCTTTCTCGAAGGGATGTAATTTGTAAATTTTATTGTGAATAATTTTGTAATGCAACTGTATGAATTTGTGATTAGTAATTTAATGTACCGTGAACCCCACTAGCTAGCATTTTGCTATCTGAAGGTGAGACTCCGTTTCTCTAATGGAACAAAAATAAACAAATAGATAAAAGATTTCAGCAAAACTAAGCGTGAAAAGATGAACTTCACTGGTTGGGGAACCAATCAGTGAAAGTCAGTTGTAAGGCACAGTCAGATTTGGAGCTGTTCGAAGGCCGTTAAATTGTGAAAGACTGAGGGTATTTGAAGTGAAGCCTCTTTTGGCGCTCTCCAGGCAGTTTTCAGATGGGAGTAACTTGCGTTCGTGGATTGACAAAAAAATTGTGTATGTGTGCACGCATAACGGAAGTTAAGCGAAACTTCTTTAGGCGAACATTTATCATTTGACCGAGGATCCTGTATTGACCGTATGAATGCCGCAAGCGACAACCTATCTGAATTGGAGCCTCGGAGATATGAGACGTTCCGTTACCAAATCTAGTGTCAGCAAGTGCTGTGGCATCGGATGATATTTAAAACCATTTGACTTCGATAGAGCAGGAATCACTTTGTTCTTGAGAGAGCCACGACGGCTGTTACAGGCGGACATTTGACTTACATCTTCATTTGGAAATGCTGTTTGAAGATCTCGAGCTGCTACAATCTTAACATCGTTCTTGAACCAAAGTCGATCAAATTGAACACGGAACTGACTGAACCGAAATCATTATCCAGGCATGTACGTTTAAACTGTGCGTGGATGCTTCGATGTTTCTTAAAATCCTGTTGCTGCTCTTGCCGTGTATTACGCCCCCTACGTGTTGAACGATTTGATGCAGTACTTCTGGCAGTCAGTTTTGGGCTTCTTCGCTTTTCGTTTACGACTGGGCTTCGAGGACTGTTCATCGTTTTCATTTGTAGTATCAACTCCCATGACTAATTCCAAATTCACTTCTAACATTTCTGGGGAGATGTAAGTTGTTGTTATTTGTTTTTTTTTTTTTTTTTTTTTTTGAAGCATTAACAACTAAGACCATATTGCTCCGGGGATATGCGGTGGTCATTCCCTGACCTTTCCACATCCTCCATATTTGGTGGATCACGGGCTCGAACCCCGGTCTAATCAAGAAACGTGTGCTACGCACTGCTGCTCCTGCCCACCTGGCTACGGAGGCGCCGGGAGGAAGATGTAAGGCTCTGAAGATGTGGATGGACCTTGCCTGGCTTCTTTGTTCAACTCCATCGCACGCTGTAATTTCTTCCGCTGTCGAAATAGCTTAGATCTCTCCTTTATACTCAATGGAGGTGGTTTCGGTGGTCGCATTGCACGTGTACGTGCTCTCTACGCCTTAAACGCTCACTATTAGTCTTCGACACGTTGAATTATACAAATTTTTTTTCCGTCGAAATATTTTGTTAAATACGGTGGAGAATGACGAAATAAATAGCATGACGCAATCAGCAGGGGGTACTGATTGGGTCATGCGTAGCTCGTGCCTGATATGGAGTGGTACAATGATGGGGATATGAATCATTTCGTGTCACATTTTCTTGGCGATTTTTGTCAATCCACGGACGCATTGCACGTCTGCGTGCGCTATACGCCTTCACAATGCTCACTACATTGTAAGGCGTAGTGATAGTAAGTGGAGCCCTACTTTACGATTGGTTCACTGTACGATCAAATCACTTTACGATGGACATTCCTTAACAAAATACCGTTCATATGTAATAAGCGCCGGTCACTGTGATCACGTTTACGTTTTGAATTTTAATTCTATTAACGCCGATTCTAATAAGCGAAAATAGGAGGAATATTATCCACAGGCTATAAAAGTAAAGATATGAAGCACAGATCTACACTTCATTACCTTACAAATGAACAAAATTAAATGATACGTGAAAATCGGAAGAATATTTTCCACAGGTTAATAGAAGGGGAGGGGAAAGGAATGCAACTACAGTGGGTAATCACAGGTTGTCACCCTCCCAATTACTAACCGAGCCTAACACTACATACCTTCGGTGAGCGTACAAGAATTGGGACATTTAACTTAGTACGATAGTTGAATGGCCAAAGTGCCTATAATGCGTTTACTTATGGCAACGCTCGCATTTTCGTTGCGTTTTTGAATTGAAACTTCTTTAGGCGAACTCCAGGCAGTTTTCAAATGGGAGTAACGTGCGTTCGTGGATTGACAAAAAAAAAAAAAAAAAAAAAACGCAACGAAAATGCGACAGGGGCTATAATTAAGCGCATTCTTGTACGATCACCGAATCTATGCAGCGTTAGGACAAGCGGAACTTCATAGTCATATAGCCAGAGGTGTGTATTGCGCTTCCGTAGCCATTTGGGCAGGAGCAGCAGTGCATAGCACATGCTTCTTGATTAGACCGGAGTTCGATCCCATGCCCACCAAAAAATACGGAGGATGCGGAGAGGTCAGGGAATGACCACCGCATATCCCCGGAGCAATATGGCCTTAGTTGCTAATGCTCCTAATAACAAACAAACAGATCGCTTGGAATAATGATAGTCAAGACACTATCATGAAATTAATCGCCAGAACGTCTGTGTAAGGCAGTGGATAAAATCTCATGGAGAATATTTTGAAGAAAAATCAGTATAGTGTTAATATTAATCATTTAATTGCTGTAAATTTTTCAATGCTTGAAAAAAAAATCGTAAAATACTTTGTAGTGTGTTGTTTTTTACATTAAACTCTCCATTGCTATAGTTAATCTCAAAAAAAAAATTAATGAAAACTGTTGTCATACTCTGTGATTCCAAACTTTTAGACGGTAGAGTACATGGTGACGTAGAGGCGAACCCTGCTAATCAGCCACCATAACTGTTTTAATGGTTAAAAGAAGAAAATTCATTGTGTAATTATCTGTTTTAAATTTTTTTCTATTAAATTTTTTGTCGAATTGGATTTAAATAAAACCAGCTAATTTCAAAAAAATTGTGGTATTATCGCGTTGTTATTTTGGGAGTGTTTTTTTTTTTTTATGTCCATGCAAAATGTCTTCCATAATATTCCTTGCTCATGTTTTATAAATGACACAGAAGGCTAACTTAAATGTTTATAATGTTAGGGGTATCTATAATATTAATTTAGGGCAGTTTTTGTCAATGGGAATACGCGATTTCCTGTCGATTCTGAAGAGATCGGAAGTATGCAGAAAGAATGAGAAAAAAATTTGCACTCCTGCGAGTGAATTGTTTTTTTTTATTTTTTTTTTATTTATTATTATGTGTACTGCATATTCTTTATTGTATACAGTATATAAACAACTCCAAAAAGTTACAGCTAGAGTAGTAATTTAATTAAGTTATTTAAAGGAAAACGCGAGTTATGTTTGTTACCGGAACTACGAGTGTATGCTCCTTCTTCCAAATATTTAATACAGTACTTCTGAACCTTTTGTTTTGTAGGACATCCGCTACAAATAGCTAAAATTGTAATAATTTCATTATCATTTCAAGTAATAAAGACTAGAGCGTTAATGGCTGTTTGCCACTTTTTAGGGTCCGTAGTCTAACGAAGGACCCTTATAATGTCATTCGGTTGTCCGTCTGTCACAGCACTGTATCCCTGGAACCACTCAACCTAGAGGGCCGCCGTAGCCTAGTGGTCAGGCGTGCGGGTGTATAAGTTACACGTGCCTTCAGTGACGGGGGTTCAAACCCGTGACTTCTGAATACGGTCCTGTTTCTTGTATTCTGTCTATCTTGTGAACTCCTCTGACCTGGTCCTCCAGAGTATAAACAGAAAATTTATTATTGACTTGAAATTTTGCATGGGTTTGTACATCATGTGGGCCACCATAACGCCATATTGATTGTTGTTGACAAAAATTGGTCTGGAAGTGTGGAGTGGGGGGGGACAAAATGTGGATAACCTATAGCTTATTATACACCGTTGGAAAGAGCTCAAGGAGTAGGTTTAAAATATTTTTTTAATTAAAAATGGCGGCGCCAAACAGGAAAATGTAATTTTCGTGTCCCCTTTCCTCTATTTCCGTCACTAATGGAGCTAAAAATTTAAAATTAACTAACGAAAACTAACTAAATGAACTAACTAAAAACTAACGTTTTCGTTAGTTCCTCAGTTTTAGGCCAAGACTGGGTACTAGAAACTTTTTTCAGTTAAACATAAAGCTCTCTATTTGAGATATTACACTAACAACCATTCATGACTACGGATCCTTCATCCTGAGTGCCCGGCACTCAGTAGTTGACCGATTTATTATAATTGGGACATACGCAGGACAACAAAATGCACTGTTGGGATTTCTCGTTTTTATTTAGACTAAGCCTATTGTTATCTGTACTGCTTTAAAAAATCAACGCTTGATAGAGTACTTTGCACTGGCGAAGAATTATGTGATCAGCATCTTGATCGATTGACGTAGTTTCCCAGGCTCAGTAAGGTTTCAAATAAATGACTGATTCAGCAGAAGCGAATGACGTAATATCAAACTTGGTTAATAAGTGATGATTAATGATCAGAGAACAGTTCGTAAATCTAAAAGACTCTCATGTTGGTGTCGTTTATGTATAATGCGAGCATGTTGGTCTTAAATCAATGCGTCAGTTTGTATCTTCGAGGATTAATCTTAAGTGAAAACAGCTCGAAAGACATTTGTTAGTTTAACTGTTAGTTTAAATTAGACAAGAACCAAAACGACAAAAATTGACAGAAATTTTTTTTGCTTTTGTAGTTAGTATTATTATCAATCAGTGCATCGATGTCAAGGAAGCAAAACATTAACTTGTTGTGACAGAACATTTAGTACTGTCCCCCCCCCACGCTTCAAAAAATTTCATTGGACTGTGTGTCAAGTCGTTCTTAATACATGGCGATTATCTGAAACGCGAGCCAATGAAAATACCCTTACCTTGAGTAAAAGAGTGCTAGAGCCATGGCGTCTACAAGTACTGTAATATTGTTTATTCTGTGCATGTGTCGCCATCTGCTGACTATCTGTAAAATTATGCGCATGCGCAGTACAAGCAATAAATAAACAGCGGTCCAGCACAGAGGAGCGTATGCTCATAGTAGGGGCATTACATCAAAACAGGGTAATTTAAAACTACTCAACGTGATTTTTGTACGAAATTCGTCTGCAGCTTTTTGACATTGTAGATGTTCAGCGCCTCTATTAGCCAGCTATGAGGCACGGTTGTTGTTGTTGTTATTTGGTTTTTAGGAGCATTAGCAACTAAGGCCATATTGCTCCGGGGATATGCGGTGGTCATTCCCTGACCTTTCCGCATCCTCCTTATTTGGTGGCTCACGGGCTGGAATCCCGGTCTAATCAAGAAGCATGTGCTACGCACTGCTACTCCTGCCCACCTGGCTACGGAGGCACCTATGAAGCACGGAGTCGAAGGCCTTGCGGTAATCGATGTAGGCTGTGTACATTTTGCGGCGCTTCTTGTAGGCTTGCTCTATAACCATGGAATCTACGGTTAATTGCTCATTGCAATGGCTAATTGCCCCTTTGCTCAGCCGCTTGCGTCCTTTCTGCTGTTCAGCCATTATGTTCTGGCTGTCCTAGCTCTCCAAGTCTGATATCTTCCTGGTTATGCGGCTGGTCAGGATTTTGTACATTGTTGGGAGGCAGGTGATTGGCCTGTATTTCTCCGCGTTTCTTGTATCTTCGTCTTTAGGCTTCAGATATGTGATTCCTTGAGTGAGAAATTTCGGGATTGTCTCTGGGTGCCTTATCATTCGGGTGAACTGCTCTGCCAGGTGCTTGTTTGTGTGTGTGTGTGTGTGCAAGTGAGCTTCTTGTACTAGTAGTTGTGGACGTTATCTCTTCCTCGAGTTCGCCAGTTGTGAAAGTTCTTGATCGTCTGTTTTACTTCTTCCTGAATCTCCCACTCTCTCATCTCTTGTACGTCCTTGGTTTCCTTGCAGTCTAGTTCTATCCAGGGGGCTTGGCTGTTGTGTCGTACTTCCCTGCACCATATGTTGCCCCAGATCTCCTCATTCGTCTTTCTGTTCGTGTGGTCCGTTCCGCTCTTTCCCGTCTTCTCCGAGACTCCTGTAGATGGCTCTTTGGTCCTCATCGAAGATTCGGTTGTTTATTTTCCTCTGGGAGCTCTCTTTGTATTGGCGCAGTCTCTTGCTGACTGCGATGAGGTTCTGTTTCAGTGTGTCCAAGTATTCTCCTATTCTCTGATTTTTTGTCTGATGTTTGCTCTTCACTTTTCCAATCAATTTCTTACTCCTATTACCCCGTTGGTAGTGGGTCAATTGGCCTATCTTCTGCTGAAATCTTCTTTCCCAAGCTGGCGGTTCCTTTTGTTTTCGGTTCTTCTTCTGCTGGTCTCTCGTTTCTCTTCCATTTGTACTAGTGGCTGCCATAGATGATCCGCTAGGGGGATGATTGTGTCCGGCTGTCTGTATGATATGCTCCGTAAACTTTTCTTGTTTTGTGTGTTTTTTATTTAAAGTATTAAGTTCCTATTAGTGCCACCACATAAGGATAGGCCCTTGGACTGCCAGGTGCAAGTACTGTATTATTTGAACGGACAACAGATAAGTATTAAATGAATTTCTGCATGTTCATTCCGCTACTCCATACAAGCGCTTTCAGCCATTATCTTGTAGTTCAACTTATACATGTGTCCAACAGACACTTGACCTTGACCACGCATTAGAGTTTTGCCTAGCCGCTCTGTTCTTCCCTCCCTACTTAGTCCCCTGCTCCCTGTGGATTTCACTGCAGGGCAACTAAGGCGACCGGCTGGTCACAGTGCCTATTGCTTGCTAAACCACAACTGTGGTGATATTAAATTATCTAGTAAAACTACAGTAACTGAATTCAATATGACAAATACTACCTCCTGTCAAAATTCTAACGTCTGCACCATCTGTGGGACCAGCTCTGACCCCATTGTCCAATGTATTGAGTGCAAACAATTAATATGCAATGACTGTACACATTCTGACCTGAAAAAATTAAATAAAAGTCGGCGGAAATCATTCTGTTGTGATAGATGTCGACTCAGAAATTCTCAGAAAAGCCCTATAACTGTTGCAACGCCAAACAGCACGGAACCTGAGTCACTTTCCTCCTCTTCGGCTAACAAAGTTGAAATGCCATACTCTAGTACATTTGAGACAAATATCATGCCAATAACTAGAAATACCGACTCTGAATCGTACATGGATGAAGCCTCTAATCCTTCTTTGTTGTCGCATCAAATCTCAGATGCATCAACTCAAACATCTGTGCTGTCAGAAGATCTCAGCGCTAACTCCTTCCCTAAGGAAACTCTGAATCCAACCTTTGGTATTCTGCAATCAACTGAATTCCAGGAACTACTCTTTAACACTATGCAGAAAATCCTCATTCAAACTCATCTAATCAGTGCACCTCATACTGCAAACTCTGAAATTCTCCTGGATTCTAATACACTCAATGAAGGAAACAGCGAGCTATACACGGAGATTTGTGGTATAAAAACAATATTAGCTAATCAACAGGCTGAAATTTCTAACATTAACGCCCAAATTAAAAATCTCACATCAGTTATGTCTTGCCACTTAAGGGAAGCTAGGAAGAATTCTGAACCTACTCTCGACACCAATGGGCTCAAAGTGAATACGAATTCTTCATTAACTGACGATGCCCTCAGTACTGAGACCAGATCTTCACCTTCCACCGGCCTCAATAGTTCTACTGCTGCAAATATTAACTTGCCCAAGCCTGCTAACATTCATGATTCAAGTCATTCAACTGAGCAATTTATTGCCAAACAGACTCTGTTAGATGATTCTTCTGATGTAAATAGAACCACTCCTCCCACCTACTCTCCTCTGCGGAACAGTTCTGTCTGTACTTCTATTTCACAAGCTCAGAGTCACCAAGCGGAATCCTCTTCAACATCAGTTAAGGCAACATATGCAAAAATAACTGCTGCCACATCTAATGAGGTCTGCAAACCTGTCTGTAGATCTGCCGCCACAGTGAGTAAACCTGTTTCTAATTGCCAGTCTCAAATATCGCACCAAAGATCAAAACAGAACAAACCGTCAGAAAATATTAAAGCATCTATATCTCAAGGTACTTTCTCCAAGCTTCCGGCCATAACTCATCAAACACAGAATGTAACTACTGCAGAAAAATCTCAGTTACTCAAACACAAGTATAATATCACAATTATTCCCACAAAAGACCGAATTTTTCTTTCTAGACTTGGACCCTCCACTAAATCTGAAGATCTTATCAACCTAATTAAAGAAGAATATGGTTTCGGAGTAGATGTCCGTTCTCTGAAGACACGATGTCCCGCCTACTCATCTTTTATAATAACATGCCTTCCATCACAAACAGAAAAAGTGTTGAATCTAAGATCCCTTTTATCAGGGGCTCTAGTAAAACGCTTCACGGACAGACCATCAAGGGAGTCCAAAATCTCCTCTCCACCGGCATAGCAATCAGATACCCTGCTATCTACACATACTACGTTCTCCTCTCGTCATAGAATCCCCAGATCCCAACTGTTCAGTGTTTACCTTCAGAATTGCAGGAGTATAATTAGCAACCTAAACCACTTCAGAGCAATCCAAGGCTCACATATTTACGACATTTACCTGCTCACTGAAACCTGGCTCTCCATAAATATTGATGATCAGGAGATTATAGATGGACAATATACAATCCATAGAAAGGACAGAGGATCTCGTGGAGGCGGAGTAGCTATTATACATTCTAACCATATACTCTGTGAAACTGCATCAAATTTCACAAATATTGAATCAGTATACTGCCTTCTTCATCTTGGCAAGTTAAAGGTTTTAATAGTATTGCTTTATTTTCCACCTCCCTTAACTAATATAGACCTCCAGTACTTGGAAAGCTCGCTGGAATCAATCTTCCCACTAATTCAATCTGCCGACATAGCAATGGTTTTGGGTGACTTTAACTGTCAAATGGCCAATTTAGAATCTTCTTCTCCATCACTGCAGACTAGGGCTCTCTTTAATATGCTTCACAGCTATGGTCTGGAACAAATTTGCAACTTTCCAACCAGAGAAAATGCCTACCTCGACCTAATATTTTCCTCTACTCATATAGATGTTCACACCGACAACCCCATATTTCACTCGGATCATTCACCAATTACTTTTGACATCACAGTGACTTCTCATAACTTCAAATGCAGCTCCCGCACTCCTCGATTCAATTTCAGAAAGGCTGACTGGCCTCTGCTCAACCTAGCTCTAAGAAACGTAGACAAGCAGCTCGCTGACGCTATGGATGACATCGATGTGCTCACCAACAACCTGATTAACTGTGTCCATTCAGTTATATCTGACATTGTTCCTCAATCCCATCTTACCGCACGCTCTACCTACCCGCACTGGTATAATAGTGAACTAATACGTAAAATTAAATCCAAAGAATTCTACAGAAACAAATATAAGCAAACAGGTGACAGTCAATACTATGAAATATTCAGCCAACTCCGCAAAGAAGTGAAAACTCTCATATTAAACTCCTACAACATGTATACAGAGTCAGTTCAGGATAGTCTGCTTACTCACAGAGATATCAAACCATTCTGGAATTTCATGAAGCATAAGAACATAACCAGTAGAAAGTTACAACTCCGAAACGCAGATGGAATTCTCTTATCTGACGAATTCAGTATTGCTCAAGAGTTTGCCAAACACTTTTCTAGAATTCAAACAAATGATACATTGAGACCTGCCTCATTTCCTGACTTCACACCTGTTAAAGATGATATCCTCATTAATCTCTTTATCACTGATGAAGATTTAAACTCGGCATTAAAAAGCATGAAAAATGACTATACTAGAGGCCCAGATGACATTCCAGGCCTATTTTGGAAAAGGACTGTCACTACATTGAAACCCCTCATACTGCGGATCTTCAACCTGTCTCTCAGGCTGGGGAAGTATCCTAATCACTTTAAGCAGGTCAATATAGTTCCTATTTTCAAAAAAGGTGATAAAAATGACGTATGCGATTACAGACCCATAACCTTGCAAAACAGCCTGGCTAAACTCTTCGACACAGCAGTGCACAAACATCTCTTCGAATTCTTCAAGCCTTTTATCGATCAGAATCAACATGGTTTCTGCAGTGGCAAGTCAGTAGTCACAAATTTACTTCCTTTCTGGCAATACACCTCTGAAGCTCTTGATAACCACCTACAAGTTGATGCAGTCTACACAGACATATCTAAGGCATTTGATAAAGTCCCGCACGAACAACTTCTGGAAAAACTTAAGCTGTATGGCATCCGTGACCCTTTGCTCTCATGGCTACGCAGCTATATTACGCATCGTTCCTTGAGCGTTATCATCGATCAAGTGAACTCAGACTGTTTTATACCACTAAGCGGAGTACCACAAGGCTCTCCCTTAGGTCCTCTTCTCTTCATTGTTTTCGTAAATGATCTTCCTTCTTTCATCTACACCTCCAATGTTCAAGTTGCTCTCTATGCAGATGATCTTAAGATCTACTCAGCAGTGAAGGAGACTACCGATTCTCAACAACTTCAATGTGCTCTCAATAAATTCTCTCTGTGGCTATCTCTGAATGGCTTGTCTGCTAACCCCGCGAAGTGCAAAGTTATCTCTTTCTCATCTTGCAGATCTCCACAACTAATGAATACGGAGTATAGTATTAACTCTGTGATCATCGAAAGGTGTGACCAAGTTAACGACTTAGGGATTCTCTTTTCCAGCAGTGCTAAATTCGATGCCCATGTCCTTAAAATCACCAGCAAAGCATTCAAAACACTGGGATTCATCAAACGGAACACATACAAGTTCAAAAACTACAGATATGCGGTTATCCTTTATAAAACTATTGTACTGCCAATCCTTGAATTCAGTTCCCCCATCTGGAATCCTCACACAAAGACTTTAACTAACAAAATTGAAGCAGTCCAAAAAAACTTTATCCGTTACCTTACGTACCGCAATCCTCTATTCTATCACTCAGTGTATTATGAATCGCTGTGTGATTACTTTCATCTAAGGCCTCTGTGCACTAGAAGAGTTACTGCTGACATCGCCCTCCTAGCCAAAGTAATCACTGGAATTTATGAAGCATCTGATATCCTGAGTAAAATAAACTTCAATGCTCCCTGTAGACAAGTCAGGAACCTTACACCGTTTCGCCTTGACTCTGCCAACACGGACTTAATGAAGTTCAGTCCACTGAACAGAATCAGCAAATCAGCAAATGACTCTCGCATTGACTTCTTTGACAACTCCCAATCACTGATGAACTCCATCCACAAGTTTGCCTCTTCACTTAAACTGCAAAGTGACTAGCTCACATCTAATTATTGTAGCTTATTATTTGTTATATTATTTTTCTATTCTCTAACGGATTAATTATTACTTGTTTTACCGGTAACTTAACTTAATACAATCCTCTTTTGTACATATGCTTTATTGTTTGAATTTGTATCAATGTTTATCGTCCTGTAGAATTTCACATTATTGTTATTATGTTTATTGATCTGATCTCAGATACACTGTTAATGGTTACCTGTTGTGTATCTTTTTATTAATAAAATAAAAATAAAAAAATAAAATAAAATAGCAGCCACTAGTACAAATGGACTGTGTGGATGGCCAGTACACGACTGTGTGGATGGCCAGTACACGACTGTGTGGATGGCCACCTGTTGCACCATTGTTATTGAGGTAATGTGGTATTATTTGCTGATTCAGATGGTCTGTGACTCCCCACAAGGTTCTATTTGGGTTTTGCTTCTGTATCACGTGGGTCTTTGTGGATCCATTCCTTCGAATTCTGCTCGGGCCTTCTTCCACTCTTTCTCTATTCTGGATATCATGAGCTCATATCTTTCCACTTCAGCTGTTGTGGGTAGTATTTCTTCTTGCTTTTCCTCCTCTGGTTCCGTATTGATCATATTCTTTATCCTTTGTAGTTGATTTTGCTCACGTCCTGCTTGTTTTTTTCCAAGATTGCAGGAGATATCAGGTTCTTTGTGACGATGCTCCTTCTTTAGTCTGTTATTCGTTGTTCGGTGAGCTGAATATCCGAGAGTCGTTCCAGCCACTGGGTATGTAGTCCCACCCTGTACGTTGTCATTGGTCTCTCGCTTCGTTGTTTCGTAGTATGCTTGCATGATGTACATATTCATTTCGATGCTCCATTCACTTCATGTGTTGGCGTTTTCTTCCTACCTGGGTGGTCACTAGTGCAGTTGCGCAGGAAGCACTTCTGGGACGCTGGATGGTCTTGCCCCTTTCTTGTGGTTGCCATTCGGGCGACAGCTCCACTGTCTTCCTCAGGTGACCGTCTCTGATTTTTCGAACCGACCTCTCTGCCTGAGGCCTGAACGCGAGTGACTTTATCCTGCGCCACACTCGATGCAGTATGATTAATATTTCTCTGTGACATTTTTGGCACACTGTGTATTTAAAATATCATACAGATAAAAGCGAGTGAAAAAAGAAGATAGTTTCTGTGATGTTTACGTCCAAATCAGGAAATGTAATACTCATAGCTAAGGATCATTGACATGATGTTCTAAAATTTGTCATTATTAACGTACAATACTGAGTTCACTACGTCAACTACGTCCACTTCAGGAATGTAATAATCTGAGATAAGCTGTCATTTTCTAGAATTTGTCAGGGTAAGAGTACGTTGTGGACATACATGTATATTGTCTTAAAATAGGACGGTCCCTAAACGTTAATTCATTTTCCCTTTAAAATAAACATTTATTTTAAACACATTGTAGTGCTGATAATCACATAGTTACGCTACAGCGAAATAGGGCAGTGGTTTTCAACCGGGGTGCCGCAACAACATTCCAGGGGTGCCAGGTAATTTGGGTTTAAGTTACTTAAACTTATCTTTTTTAAAAATATATATATTTATTTCATTATAAAAAGGTGTACGGTATCTTTTTAATTTTGTCGTGATCTATTATTGATGTTTATTTAGTACCTCTATATAAAGAATAAAATTATTACACACACATACACATGTACAGGGTGTCTCAAAAATACACTGCATAACTTCAGGAATGAGTTCCTCATATAAAGACAATAAATATATTTTATATTAACATAGTTCCGGAAATGCCCAAGCATTTCCGGAACTATGTTGATATAAAATATCAACATAGTTCCGGAACTATTGGTTTCCGAGTTTGAAGGTCTGTCTGACACTTAACTGTTCACATCACCTTATAGTAATTGTTCAAAATGTCCACCTTCTGCCTGAATACAGGCCTCACATCGACGTCTCATGGACTCGCGAAGACGATGTCAAATTCCTGGCATATTTCATATTGTCTCACAACCTGCCACAATTCGATTGCGGAGAGTTTCCACATCAGCTACCGGAGTCGAATACACCATTGACTTTAAATGGTATTCTGCGTGTGCTGATTCCAGGAGTCGCATGCACAACATCCAAAATCTCCTCCTCTACTTCAGGAGTCGTAGATCTTGATCGTCCTCTGCCGGCAGCACGAGGTGTAAAGGTCCCATGTTCACAATGGCGGCGATGGATACCTTCAAACGTTTTCCTGCCTGGACATCTTCGTTCTGGGAACCTTTCGTGGTACAAACGTCGAGCCTCCAGAGCATTGCCGTCCGCCAAACCGTACATAAAGTGCATATACGCTTGCTCCTGATTTGAGTATATGGTCGGAATGGAAAACCACTAGATTCTGTCAGTACCTTGTGATGAAGGAAATCACTGCGGGAGACAAGACATTCCGGTTAATAACTTGGGAACCAAGCATTTCCGGAACTATGTTGATATAAAATATTTTTATTGTCTACATATGAGGAACTCATTCCTGAAGTTATGCCGTGTATTTTTGAGACACCCTATATATATATATATATATATAAAATTTGTATTATGAATTGTAATTATGTTTATAGTTCATATTGTAATAACTATCGTATAACATATTATATATATATATATATACATACATACATACACACACACACACACTGAGTGTTGTTGTTGTTAGGTTTGTTGGTGCATCAGCAACATATATACACACTGAGTGATCATTCAACAAGATGTTGGAAACGTTCGGGAGGTATAGCCAACAAAGCTGTGTGTAATTCTGCTACCAATGCAGGTATGGAGGTGATTGGTGTACCCAGAGCCTGATATGCCTTTCCATAGTGTCCCACAAGTGCTCTATGGGATTGATATCTGGAGAGTTCGGAGGCCAATCGATATGCTGGAAGTCAGAACTGTGTTCCTCAAACCATTCCTGCACATCAAATGCCCGATGGCTCGGCGCATTGTCATTTTGGAAGACACCATCGCCATCCGGGAAAAAGTGTAACATAGCGGGGTGTATACAGTCAGCAAGCAGTTGACGATAGCGGAGACCAGCGATACGTTGTTTCACATGCACCAGGGGTGCAAGTTCCTGCGAGTGAAACATGCCACACACCATACAACCGCCTCCACCGGCCTGCACTTTTGATACCATGCATGATGGATCAAGAGCCTCATGTTGTTAACGCCAAATCCGTACACGACCGTACACTGTGTGTAGTAAATAACGTGACTCATCCGATCAGCACACCTTCTTCCAGGCGTCTAACGTCCAACTTGCATGCTCTTTGCACCAGGCGAGTCTTTTATGGCGATGAACCTTGGTTAGGGGAGGATGCCGTAGGGATCGTCTGCTGGTATAGCCCATACGTGCGAGCGTGCGACGCATGGTCATGCCAGATGTTGTTCCGAGTTAGCCCATGTTGTATTGGGTAATCAACTCTTCAACAGTGCTGCGTCTGTTCGCCTGTACTAGTCTTCGGACCAGGCGCTCACATCTAACATTAACCTTTCGCTGACCTTTGCAGTTTCACCGTCAGGTCGTTGTGTGACCATTTTCACGCCACTCCTGGCACACTTTAATTACGGTGGCTCTTGAATACCCCACCAGTTCAGCCGTTTGGGAAATTGAGGCACCAGCTCGTCGAGCACCCACAATCTGTCCTTTATCAAAGTCCGATAAATCCTTCCTTTTACCCATCACGCTCAGAATTTTACTACCTAGTGCATCACTGACACCTTATCTATGCTACGTAGGTCGACTCCGCACTCTCGTACCTCACGTGGTCAGCGGGTCGTCATTCAATTTTCATAGGGGTGGTCATACTTCAGTGATCACTCAGTGTATATATATACATAGAGAGAATCAGATCTAACACGCAGGAAATTGAGTAGGGGTGCCACAAAATAAAATAAATTACTTAAGAATGCTGTTATTAAAAAAGGTCGAAAACCACTGGAATAGAGTTTGACAACAGGTGACGTTTTAACAAAGGCTACACAGTGCACTGATATCTTTTTCATGATATTAGGAGTAAATATTTTAATTTTATGCAGCTGATGAAAACTAGCTGAAATTTAATTCGATTTAATTCGCAGCTGTTTCCGGCAGTGTTTTCCATTTTTATTTTATTATTATTTTTTTTCCTGATGCCAATGTCACCAGCGGAACCGCTATTACTGTAGTATAACAGAGCGCACATAAAAGTTATTTGAGGCAATTCAGCAGCTACCGCAATTATTACTGCCAATGATAGCTTGATTGCTTTTTTCGGATGATCATGACAAGAAGACGCCATTTTATAGGACTCGGGAAAAAAAAAATAAAAAATAAAATAAAATAAAACAAAAACAGACAGGAAATCAAGGTGGCAGGCGAGGGATATTAAAGCTTTCTATTTTTATTGTTTGCTGCGTTTTATTCCTACAAAAAGCGAATTCTTTTGTCCCACTGTATTTGTCATTGGCTTTCGGACAGCACAACGATTTCTCAGTTGGCAGGGGCCTGAATGTAAGAGCTGTTGCACTAAATTTACAATATTTGCTATTAACTCAGCGTCTTAAATTATCGTATAAATTCTAAGTAGCAATTTATAAAAGAGATAATTTCGCGTTTAATCACGAAGTAAATGCGGATTTTAAGATCATACAAGAATTGTCAGATTTAATTATTAAATGCCTTGTCATAACTAGTTTTCTCTGCATAAAATTTTTTCATGTTGGATGAAAAGAAAATACTTATCCTCATGAGCTGGAGGGTACGTTTAAACTTTAGTATTAACCTTTATTATTTTAAAGAAGGCCTTTAATTAATTTTGATAGAATTATAGTTAATAGCATGCAGGTGGAATTGTCGCTTGTGTTTTTCTTTGGTTTTCCTTACGGACTTTCTTTTTTTTTTTTTTTGGCGGGAGGGGGGGGGATGCAGAAGATTAATATATTTTAACAATGAACTCAATTGAGGCCTGAATGTGGAATCTCTCTCTCACAGATGCTGAATGCACTCATCTCATCCAATGTATTATAGCGCAAGGTGTGAGTAATAATCAGATAATACTGAAACTCAAGCATTATTACTAGAGGTGTTGCTAATTATTACCCTCCGGACTCAAGGATAATTAGAGAAAACATATCTCATACGGTGTTATCACTTTCATCTTTTACTTTTTACTTTTTCTTTTATTTTCATCTAGGCTTGATTTCTGAGAGACGACCACAATAATCATGCATCCACACCGCAAACGAGGTATGCAGCGTGTCTTACCACATAGTTCTAATCTTTATCAGGAAGAATATATGGCACCCTGATGGATGTTTTATTTCAATCCCCCATCTTGAGGCAAGATAGCGGCGACTCAGAAGCACTTCTCTTTTAAAATTCATTTATTCGCCATCCATATAAACTAAGTTTACAGTACTTGGGAGAGGGTGTCTAAAAGAATTCCAGCTGTAATCATTTTATTTCAATCCGTCGTCAAGAAACAAGAACAGGCTGCATTATTTTCCCTTGGAGTAACTCAGAAGTAGGCGCAATTAGTTCTACTCAAATCTTATTGTTTTTCATTATTATTATATCTATGCATTTGTTTCTTTACGTTAATAACTCAAGAAAAGAACTTGAAAATATCGAGCATCTAATCATGTACAAGTTAGTGCATTTGCATCATTTCTGTACATAGCCAACTACATAAGTAGTTATAAATTGGCATCATTAAGTATATCTCATATTGTGAATACCTTCACAACGAGTTGCCATGGTATTGTACTACCTCGAATAAGTAACGCTTCGCCATAGGAGAAGACTATTGTTACTTATTCTCAGTGGATACCATCACCCATACGGCACCGTTTCAGAGCTTATTGGCTCCTCATCAGTGGGTGGGCAGGTACCCTGGTGTTGCAATGAGGACAACCCAGTTGCGAAGTGTAAATCCACAATATGAGAGATGCCTGATGGTATGGAGTAATTTAGATTACTCCATACCATTATTCATAACATCAAATAATCAGAGACTAAGGCCAACACCTCCAGAATTTGACAAGTGGTGAAATTAAATTTTGTCTTTTGAAAAATGGGTAACTAGGCTGCCTTGTTTGATCCCTGCATCTTGTGTAAAAGGTCAGTTCGAATCCCGTCAATGATGGGAACAACTTAGTTGTGAAATTTCAATTAATTATCATTACAGTGGTATATGTAATGTGTTTAAAATAGATATTTTTATTTCTTTACTAACCAAAAAAAAAAAAAAAAACAGCAGTTGTGAGATGGAGTGGTTGCAAATATTAACCGTTGACCAGAAAAACTATTTTACCAATTGTCGGCGTTTTGTCAACTTAGCATTGCATCGCATTTAAACTGAGAGACGCACCCACAGCGATTTAATAGCCATGATTTCGAGTGACAGAGTATGATATATAAATAGGTTATTAAGAAAACGTTTTTTTTTTTTAAAGCTCTTGAAATTACGTAACCTTTTTAATCATGCCATCTGTTTAGGTTAAGTTTCACTCAAATAACAAGAATATTGTTTTGAATAGTGGACGATATAAAGTGACTTAATATATCCCTACAAGTTTTAATTTAATTAAATTAAAAAATTAAATAATTTTTAATTTAATTTAATAAAGTTATAACTTTTTAATTTTATAACTTTAATTAACAAATTAAATATATTATATCTTTTATAATTAATAAATTATATTTTTAAAATATTAAATTTGCCAGTACAAGTGACAAGCGATTTTACACTGCAAACCCATTAAATCCATTTTCTTTTCTGTTTTTTTTTTTTTTTTTTATATGATAACCTTCTTAAATAGCAAAAAATTAATGATACAGATCGAAAATCAACAAGAAAACCAGTAACTCGAAAATTCTCATTGATATCAATATTAAAGTTTTTAAATTTAAATCATTTTTGCGCATGGCATACGACGGCTTGGTAGTTGGTGGTTCAAAATGTCCTTATGAACAGGTTTAATTTTTTCAAGTGATTTGCATTAACAAAAAAGTATATTAATCTTTTGCATTAAGATATTTTTCATTTGTAATTTTTCTATACACATTGTTCCTTGTCACTTTACTTCCAATATATGTGATTGACAGTTTGAACATACGAATTGATGGATTGCCTATTGCTGCTTGGGGGGGGGGGGGGTAACAAGTCCTTTGTTCTTAACCTTGACTTTGTTGGTAACTTTACTGTACTGTACTGTGGTTATCCCCTCACCCATTCCCTACAAACCGTTGACTTCGCAACCGGAAAGTAAAATCGTAAATTTTTACCTACTCCCGATTTCTCTAATGCTGTGGACGCCGCTATTGCGATCACTGTGGGACTCAGCTTAAGTGATAACAATAACCGATGAAAGAAGAATGCAAGCTGTTCAGCGTTGTTTATTGATGCAGAGCAGAAATGTATACATAAAAAGATGGAAGCGGAAAGAAAAACATGAAAATCAAGCAATATAAAATACTTTAATTTGATTCTCTGCTATTTCTTCGAGAAAGTCATCAATAAAAACGAAACTATCATGATGTTTCAGGAAATTCATACACACTATCAGAACAAATGCGGAAAATATTGAAATAAAGAATTCAGTTAATTCTGTACAGTACGTTCATGGAGTAACAACACCAACAACCATTACGAAGCAAAATCGGTAACTGGCCGAACAACGTGTTGGAATTCAATAACAAATCGGGACGTTAAATTGGGACAATCACTTCCACTGCACATGCGTAAACTGCTATAAGGCAAAAGAGTGGTAATGAAAACCACTGATTACAATAAACGGCGTTTTTTCTCTCCTTATTTATATACGTCTAATTGCGACGTCATGCGATTTTTTGGAAATTATGAACAAATGTTTAAAATAGATTTTTTGGAAATTATGAACAAATGTTTAAAATAGATTTTTTCGGCTATATTATTTTACCAAAATGTAAATTCAAACTTCTCTCAAACCGTTCCCTCCCTACATAAATTCATGTAGATTTCTTGCAGTCCGTGTGACGTTGTGACAATGAATTCTGTTCAGGACAGTGATACACTGCCCTACTATTAATACCCGGACACCTGACTTTGGACAAAAAAAAGAGAGCTTTTTGTGTCATTTAATGTTTTGTGCTGAAACCTTTTGCTTTTATGACGGCCTTCAATCTTCGCGGCATACTCTCAACCAGCGTTTTATAAATGTCAGGTGATATGTTCCTCCACTCGATCTTTAACGCAGCCGCCAGTTCGGCCTTGTTTTTTGGGCGATCTCGACGTGCACGTACCCGACGATCCAATACATCCCAAAGATGCTCGATAGGGTTCAGATCGAACTCTGGGCTGGCCAATCCAACTTTTCTACACCCATGTCCTCAAACCACTGTTACGACCGGAGCAGTATGACATGACGCGTTGTCTTGCTGATACAGGTATGGGCCTTCCCCAAAGTATTGCCATAATGTTGGATGTCCTTGTATTCCCTAGCATTCATGGTTTTGTTGATAACGACTAATGGGCCCAAGCCAAACCATGAAAAGCAGCCACATACCATGACACTGCCTCCATCAAATTTCATTTTTGGGAGGATACAACCAGGAAGGAACTGTTCCTCTGCATTCGCAACACCCAGGAACGGCCATCAGACTGGTAGAATGCGAACCTCGACTCGTCTGTCCATAGGGCTGTTTTCCACTGCTCTACAGTCCAGGATTCGCGTTCCTTACACCATGTTAATCGGCATCTAGCATTTGTTGAGGTGATCGATAGCTTGTGAACAGCTGCACGACCATTGTAACCCATGTCATGGAGTGTCCTTCGTATTGTACTAGTGCTGACATTAGTCCCAATATTCTCACTTGTGTGACTTGAGACAATGGCAAATTACGATTGCGAGCACAGTTCTTCGCAGAATTCTCTTGTCCCGTTCTGTTAGTTTTCGGGGTTTACCAGGCTGTGTTTTGGCAGATTCAGTCCCATTCCCCTCTCATTTGCATATGACGTCACTGACCGTTGACCTAGGGTTCCCAGAGTGACTGCGATATCTCGTACAGAATGCTTGCTTATGTGGCATACTATTATCATTTCACATTGGAAGTCTGTTGAACGTGTCATCTTGCATGCCCACTTTTTCAGCTGTCTGTTCGAAGCCCAGTGTGCATATTTCTAGCAGGTTCTGTGACGTGTTGCATGCATAGGACCTGTTTTCCCATCCAAGGAGGTGTGTCCGGATATTAATGGTATAGCAGTGTATATTTTCCCCGATATTAAAGTATGCCGATTATTCACGTTATTAATTTATTTTATATTATTATCAAATGTACGAAATCACAAATAACGAATATTTTATATACCATTTATAATACTGAGTTTTTTAAATAATTAATTTTGTTATGTTTGAAGATGTTTTTTGTTGTTTGTCTTTGATTAAAAATCTGTTTGCAAATATTCCAAATTAGCCCGCTTACTTTTACAGAAATGTGACCGTAGTTTTCTCCCTTTTTTTCTTGATTTGTGACTGTTTGGAACTTTTCTCTTTTTACTCACTACACTGGTTTCTTGGTTTTAAAATAAAATTGTGCTGAAATACTTACGGAAATAAATGTCAACATGTTCAAGTTTTTGCCGACCAGAAAAGTATTAGGAATTTCTTTTGCTGCTACACTAAGTCACCAAAACGTTTATGTACAATCCCTATGACTATTTCTGAGATTAGTTTGTGCACTTTTATCATTCCACGAAGATTTCTGGAGAGAGAAATCCATATTAACTTTCACGAACACATGTACTCAGTTTTGAAGTCTATATGTTTTTTTCTCCCCTCCCCTCTCTGGTTTTCCTACCAGTTCGAAGTGCACTTTGTAATAGAGGAATTTCGATTCTGGCTTGACGTCAGATTAGCAGCATGGCCAACATATTTGTTGTGTGCGAATTTAAACTGTGGAAACTTCAAATTATGGCATTATTTGGTTACATTGTTAAAATTGATAATCAATATTATAAAAGTAAACCATGGCAAAAAGATGCTGATGGTTATTTTAATAAGCTGTTCCTTTATCTTGATGTAATTTGCATACCACTGACTATCCGTTTCTCGAACTTTGGGCCTTACGCTTACCGTTCCTGTTGAGATAGTTAAAGAATTTTATTATTAATCAAATGTGCTGTATTGTGATCGCAACGAGAACCCTGAGATATCCAGGATAATTAAGAAATTATTCAAGTTTTATAATCTTATAGTTATCCAAAATAATTGAGAAATTATCGAAGTGTTCTATAATTTATTTAAATGAACATGGTGTTACAGAACTGGTCTTTAAGGCATAGTAGTCATTACTGAAGGCGCTTAATTTTTAATGATGTAATTTCATTCTTTGTGGCTGTCAATTAGCAGCCACAAGATATGCTGCGATGTTTCTTAACAAGTATCCAATAGTCTTATGGTTTTCCTAAGGCACTTAGGGTTTTAATTACTTGCTCTAACAAAGTGCATCGCTCTCATGAACGATAAAGTAATTAACATTGGTTTAGTGGAAACATCACACGAAGCTGCTTCAAACGTCATCGGCGATGAGTCAAAGTACAGTAACTAATCTTAAAGCTTGCAGAAGGTGCGTCTGGATCGCAGCATGCCCACTTAATGATATTTTCATTGATCTGTTGCTTCAAGCATCAAATCAATGCGTTCCCAGGAGTTTCTCTCTTTTATAATTTTTGTTGGGAGCTGAATTTTATACTTTCTCGAACTGTTTTCAGATATAGACTCTTCTGTTACTTCAAATATTGTGACATTTATATTCTTTTATGAGGGCAGTGTACTTGCATCGATTTAAAGCGATTTCACAACTTCAAATTTATTTTTTTAATAAATTTTTCAACTTCCAGAAAATATATTTATTTATTTATTTCAGTTTAACATTTAACTCTATTATCGTTTTCAGTTTAACATTTCAGTTATTTCATAGTCACCTCGGAATTAGACATTGGACTGCAGCATCTATAAATAAACACCGGAGATAGCTGTGAGCAGAGACATACTACCAAGAGCATTTTAAAAGAGGGAATACAGCAGCCCAAATAGCTGACAGAAAATACAGATATAAACATTAGCTTTGATACGATTCCTACATTGACATCATTTTTCGACATGAATGGACAGAACTTGTATTATATGTACGAAAACAAGTTTTCTTACCTGAAACACAAAGACCGCTACTAAGAGGATGCTGAATTGCCTACCCCTTTATCACATATTCCTGTTTTTCAAGGAATGTACATTAGTAGAAATGAATTACTGATCATGATAGTCAAACCGTGGAAGGACGCCTAGAATGGTGTAACAAATGTGGACATTTTCCAATGTCCATATTTGGAACGTCCTGGAGAAGGATTAGGTGTTTATTTGAGTTTACATCTGTCGTCGATTTTGTATATTTTTTCTAAATGGAACCGACAGATTTGAAGACGGTTTTACTCGATATTTTTTTAGCGCTCTTCACTTTGAAAATGTTTTTTTTCTGCAAGTTGATTTTACTGATTTCTCTATATAGTAAAATGAATGCCACACATTAGTGGCAACTAAGTGAATGTAACAGTGATTCATTGTTACCGTGTGAAAATTTGTCACAGCCAAAATTGCGTGTTGATGATTCGAATAGCATGGAATAATTCTGTCTTGAACAGTCAGATTAATATCGGGAGGTTAGTGTAACTAAACATATCAGGATGACCTGAAATAACGTGTTCTGCAAGTTTGATCTATTCCAACCTTGTGTGTCACAATTTACCACAGTGTTGTCCGAACGAGGCTTCACTGTACTTACTCTGCTGATGAGCATTCTGAAATTATCAGCACCGTTTTTATTACTTTTTTTTTTTTTTTTGTATTATGAAAACTGTAAACACACTAAAGGTATCAAAACCAATAGTAACTAGTACCGTGCACGAGTTGAAGGAGATGCCAGAAATTTGCTCTGGTGACTAAACATGGGTTTCGCCACTTCAAGCCTCCAATAAGCAAAGTGATGGTATTGCACCGGTTGATGAGAGTTATCTACCCCCTAGTGTTAGTATTAGTACTAGTAAATATTAGTATTATATTATTAGTGTTATATTATACTAATATTAGTAGTGTTGTTAAGTAGTATTAGTTAATATTAGTTAGTAGTGGTATCGAGAATAATATATTACTAGTAATATATTATTCTAGTAATATATTAATACCATAATTACTAGTAATTATGGTATTATTCTCGAAACCAAGGCCCCACTTAACAACATTTTGTTATTGACGTGTGATATCTTTCACATCTTGTCAAAAACTTAAAACTTCTTCGTGTACGTAAAATTATAAAGTGGGAATAATTATGACTATTTGGGCGTGATTAAATTTTGAAGAAAAAAAAATCTGTCCATTTATTTACAGCTTAGAGTTTCAATGCTGATGGTACCTAACTTGATGATTGTCTCAATTGCATATTAGTATCAGTAGTGGCAAATGATGCAAGAAAGCAAGCCCATAAAGCATCAGCAAAAAAAAAAAAAAAAACGACCCTACACATTTCACCCATCCATATCCTCCAAGAATTTGTCTAGTTCTTCCTTGAATTTATTCCAGGCAAAACCTCCGCACTCCATCCCGCAACCACCTCTCCTCAGTCCTAACCCTTGCCTCCCCATGCGAGTATTTTCAGCAAGAGGAAGAACGCCACCAACATCTAGCCCACTCAATTCATTCAAGGCTCCAAACACCTCACCAGATCCCCCGCATGTGCTCAGACACCACAGTCCACAGAACTGAAGCCTCCCGTGGCAAGAGTACCCCGCTCTCCTACCAATCCGGCCGTCCTCCTACACCCACCCCGCAGATCAACATCCCTCCTAAAGTGAGGCCCCCAGTGCTGTATGCAGCACTCAAGACATGGCTCAACCACGGTCTTTCCCAAAGGGACAATCACCTCCACATCCCTGCCAGCAAAGCTCCTGCACTGCTCAGAGAACCCCCCCCCCCCCACATCCTTCCGCACAACCATCCCCAAGTCCATTCCACCCTCCACCACCCTGAGCGTAGTTAACACAGTTGATACGCCAACCTGGGACTACTGCTATAGGAACCAGAAAATTTAATTAAAACTAAAAATATAAAAAAATAAAATTAAACTACCTACACACACACACACACACACACACACACACACACACACACACACACACACACACACACACACACACACACACACACACACACGTCATTACAAACAAAGAAATTACTGTGCAGATTTGTTGGAAATCTGTGTTGGAGGCAGCCTTATAGTCCATTACATCAGCGAGGCTCTACTGGAGGCGTGCTTGTGCTTGGTGAGAATAATAAACTTCTGAAATATATATCCAATGTATTTTGCACAGTACTGTGCAAAATATGCTATGTATTTTGCGCAAAACTGTGTACTAGACTTCTGTCCCTATAAATTCCCGTTATTCAATCGATTGCAAACTCTGGTTTACTCTGGGATCCATCGCTTCAATAACTGACTGCACCTCCTCAACTAAACTGGAAACTTGTCCTAATTTCTTTGTTGTAATTTAACAAGTGATCTATCCTTCAGAGTCTTGTTCTTCCCCATCTTCCAAAATTCATGAGGAATAGAGAAAGCTTCCTCTCGAATTAAAATAAGTCTTTATATGATAGAGCTTCAAAGTGAAGACTGCAAATTTAGCAACCTCATAACTTGATCACACCTTCCTCAATCTTAGTGAAGCTCACATCTTGAGAGTTTAACAGTGCCTATTTTTATGGCCATTTATTCATCAAACCCTTGGAAATCATGTACACCTGGTCACCTTGTCTGCCACACTAAATTCCATGCTGAACATTTGATTTCCCCTAAAGAGTTCCTAATATTGTTAAAATGGCATGCATGATGTTGCAAAGGCAGAGCTTGAAGTAGGTAGATATTCATTATTATGACAATTTTTGCTAATAGAAGGTGAAATCAGATAAGATATAAACACACATTCTTGCATATTTCTAACCTAATTTCTTGCCCTTGGGACCCCAAGTAGCTCAGAATTTTGAAATATTTAGTAGAAGTTGCATTCTTTACTAAGTTTTTTTTTTAAATGCATGTATTCTTCTGTGCATTTCCTTCAGCCAGGATATTCAAAAACATGATACCGGACATCAGAGATGGCGAACCTTTTCCACCCTGTGTGCCAAAAAATAAGCTGAAACGAAAACGAAAATATGTATAACAATTTTAGCGTGCCATAGAAAAAACTGACTAAATGATTAAGTAGTGTTGATTGTTTTCTGTTATAAAAATGTAACAATATTTGAAAATTTTCTAATGAGAACTTCGTTGCTGTGTAATTGTGCGCTTACGGTTTTCACCACCAGATGTAGCTGACGTACAGTAAAACAAATTTGTCTTCAAATAAAATTTTTTTTTTTATAATATGAAGTATTTGTGGGTGGCCGCATACCCATATATTTTCTAATTCTAGCTGCTAGTGGCACACTTTATTGATTTTTAATAGCTGTTCTATACCGAATTAAAAGCATTAACTATATCTATTCTTGTCAATCTGCTCTTAACTTTTCAGTGCTGTGAAGGTTTAAAAAAAAAAAAAGAAAGAAGCAGCATTCAGTTTATCTCCGAAACAAACCAATGCAACTTCCTGTGCTACTCCTCTGGCTGTTCCTGTCTGAGAATTAAATGAGTTTAAGCTAATAATGTCAAAACCAATGTCGAAATTTTACTTGTTCCTTCACGAACTCTGCCTTCGAATCCTGTTTGCAAAACTCCGCTTTAATCTCTACTAAAATTATCTTAAGTACTTTTCAGAAATACAATTATTTATTTCGTTACCAAAGCAACGTCATAGTCGTATAATATTTCACTTAGAAGTCAAAATGAATGAAAAGCTTAATACCTCAGGAAGAGTTGCGATAATAAAAAAAATATTCTCTTACGTGCGTTATTAAAAGACCACAGAAGACCACACTTTAAAAGCATTTTCTTCTGACAGAATGGAATTTGGATAGCATGCTCTTAAGTCAAAATAAAAACGTATCTACTTGAAGATGAATTGTTCGCTTTTTAATGTTCGATATTTAATTTCGTGAAGAGATTTTGAATTCGACACTTAAGAAGTGAGGTAGTTTTTAGGACGTTGTCTTCAAAGTTCCTGGTCATTAAATTAAGCTGAAAATGATTTTCGGTGTTAGATGTGAAAATTTTCCTTGTTGAACAAAAAATAAGAGAGATGTGCAACCATCTTAATGGAAAAATATTAATTGTTTCTATTGCGGAAGCACACCAAGCAAACATGTTATTTCTAGTAGTAATTGATTATCCAAACTGCGATAGGAAGTAATATAAGCAAAGAAAATAGAAATTATTGGAGGCTGTACAAAGAGAAACAGAACTAACTCTTTATGTTAATAATAAATGTAACGCAGCTGTTAAAATTTTTTTTTCGCTGTTGATGCTATTGAACATCAGTATTCTGTGTTCAAGGCTGGTTTCGTTCGTTGCTACCGATCGATATTAATTAAAGATATATAGGATGAGGAAATTCTTTCCTTTTATTTCTGAATCCATTCACCCATTTCCGCTGCATTTAGATGTCTCTTCGAATGACCCATGAACAATTTGTGAACAGGGCCAATGAAATGACCTGACTGCTATCTGGTTACAGATCATTTACAGCAGTCCTTGCGGACAATGAACATGAAGTTTAGTGAGGCTAGCTGAAGGAAAATGTCTTACGGCTGTCATTTTGTGCTCAGGAGTGGGAGAAAGCAGTCAGTCGCCACGTCGCCAGGATTCTTCAGCTGAGTGGCGTCTGATGGTATCGTGCTGAGTTAGAGGTGAAAATGCAAAAACGACAATTCTAGTAAATGGAGTTTTATGTATATATTAACGAAAAAGTTAAAGTTCGTTTATCAATAACAACAGCAAAGGAGGCACTTGTCAAGTGAAGAACATGTTTATATTAGGAGTTGCTCTGTTAGAATTTTGTACTTCTCTCTTTTTCTGTGGGTTTCCTTTTTATTTTGATTTATTGTTTCTCTTGTCGTTTTGCAACGGATCAGTTAGCTGAACTGCCAAATAAGTAGAGGAGAATACTAAATTATGCAAAGTTCGGTTTCCGCTTAAATGCGTGACTGAAGTGATATGCCACACTCCAGAGGTTTCAACTGATGTTGAAAGCTGTTTGCAAAGCTTGCTAATTCCGCGAGTAAAACCAAGTGACCTGTTAAAGCTCACAGGGCGGTGTCCGTTTATTGGTTTCAAGTCGAGAATGACAGTGAAATCCTCTAAACACTGACATTTTCACGGTTATGTAGAAGTTACACTCAGCCAATGGCAGAGATTTCCTTCCAAATATTACAGAAGTTAAAGGTTGTGTTTACCTGTTTCTACGACTCCTGGTTGTGTCTGTTTTAAGTATTAATCATCACATGACTGAAAACAACTTAGCCCGAGATGAAATTGCATGCCGAGGAGGCATTAACCAAGGGGAAATGCACTCCACGAATAAAACAAATAACAGTGATTACATATTACTTTGTTAAATTAATAGCTTATTCACTGTTAATTAACTTTCCACTACTGTAACTATCGACACATGACTGCCAGCTATAATCAAATGACGCGTTTTGAAATGTTTTAACGAAACGAAAAGAAAGAAAAACGAACTTAATAGTTGTTTTTAACTTGGTTGATCTGAAAATAACTCCATTTATAACCTCCACTTAACCGTACTGTTAAATCCGCTTGAGCATCCCGCTGTAATAAATTATCAAAAGAAACTTCCGTCCTGGCTAAGCCATTTTAAGTATTAACTGAACCCTTTTTTTTACTGGTAAAGCGAAGGCACTTCTTGTTGCTTCGTTAAAGGCCATTTATCAAACGGGCTGTTCTATGAAGAGAACGAGTGTATTAATGCGGCCAAGTTATCTTAGAGAACTTAGTAAAGCAAACGTTCATACAAATGTATTTAGCAAACTAAATACATTTTGAGATGTATTTAGTTTCATGTAATATGGTAACAGAATTAAAAAAAAAAATCATTGAAAGTGCTTTTAACTTTGGTAAATTTCTTTGCCTGCACATTTAAATATTCTTGGTAAGAAATTCTGCTAATCTCAGGTTGCACATGAGAGCACTGCTAATATTAAACATATAATTTTCAGTTTATTCAAGGCCGAGCAATTTAAATAAATCTGGAGTGGTGAGAGATTTATCGTATCTGCTGTGTAGTGTTAAAAAGACTTAAAAAAATTTCATTACAGTTTAAGATATTTTAATTAGACAAGACTCCATTGCATACGTGTGCTTTGCCTAACCAATATTAATTTATTTAATAGTGGTTACGCAAACCAGAATTTAATTTATTATTATTTTTTTCTGTTGCGAGTATTCATCTAAAAAGCCTTCGGTTTTTCCCTGTGAAGGATACTACAGTATATAATACTTTACTGCATGCCCCAGCGCATTTTAAAGAGTTAGCGGGCTGGTGGAGTACTTCTCCTGCTCTTCTTGTGTGAGAGAAGCGGAGATAAGCGTACAGTGTAACATGCGATAGTCTTGGGCAAGCATAAAACTGTTCCAGTCTTTTTAAATGCATATGAATAAATCTGCCATTTCCCAATGGACTTCGTTCGTTAAAACTAGAAAATATTTTAAGGTTTTGGAAGATAAAAGTTATCTAAATGAAAGTATTTCTGTGCAGCCCTCTGTTTTCATTTCTCCCTCATACTTAAATCAGAAATCAAAGAGCTCTGATCTTAAAAGTTTGTATCGAAATTCGTCGCGCCATTCCATTGAAAGTTGTTTAGATAAAAGGAATTGAAGAACCTACTACTAAATTATTTTTAACTTAGCGAACTAAGCTAATCTTTGGTTGTGTTATCCCGAGGTTTTAGATTCATGTGGGCTTAATGTATTCGTTGGTGTTTTTAAGCTAAAATTCGGTATCTCGAAGCGTTGGCTAAGGACTAGATTGCGCTGCCGCTCTTAGCATGCAGTAGTTTAGGGATCTCACTAGAGACTTTGCAATACAGTATAAGGATACGACCTACCAGTTGTTTTATTGATCACTTTGATTATTTGTTCACTGTTTTAAGATCTGTTATATGTTAGGCTTGTGGGGTCTAAAGATGTGGATGATCATAACTTTTGGTTCTTAGCTGCATTGTGAACGAGGTGACTTTGATTAATTGAATTTTTATGACAGTAACAGGTGCTGCTGTCATAAAAATTACAACACTCGATTATCATTTTTATAATTTTGTATAAACCGTAGCTCATAGAACCAGTGTTGCCAACTCTTAATAATATTTCCCGCTAGCCGCATACTCAAAATCCGCTATTTTTAGCACTTGACCCGCCAAATTTTTTAAATTTTCTTTGTTTGTACTTTGTAGTGAATAAAAACAAACAAATAGTATATATAAATAGTTATTTATATAACTATAACTGTTTGTAATATAAAAATATATAATATATAACTGTTTGTAATATAAAATCAATATTTAAAAATCTAAATTAATTTCGAAATTCAATACCTCCTCATCATATGCTTCTTGTGTACCTATTTTGCGAAGCACTTCTTCAGGTAAAACATAATTTTTACAACACTTTTCAACTCTTTTGAGCCGTATCGTACTGATAAGATTGCATTAACCGTGCCAACACTCATTCTGTTGCGTGTTTTGTTTTTTACTAGATTTAAGTTGCTGAATATTCTTTCCACATCTGCATTGGATAATGGCAAAATTAAAATTCCCAATGCAAATTCGATAATTTCTTTAAATGGATTTTTATCGCTTGCATCTCGATATTTCGAAACTTCTGACCAAAACTTCATTGTATTGTTGATGTTTTCCCATTTAACGAGAGTAATGTTTATATACTGTTGCCTGTTGTTGTTGTGATAAGTTTATTCATTATTAATTCATTTATTTTTCTTTCAAATTGGTAACCTAAATATGGCTTAGGGTATAAATAATTATTAATGTCCTCTTCTATCCTTTCAATATGTGTATTTGGTAAAAACATTTTATTGGCAATCATCGAAAATAGCATGTTTAAATCATGTAGTAATAATGTAGGATCGGCAGTATTTGATTCAAAAGATTTGTTTACTCTTTGTACTTCAGATAAGATAGGTTTTAAAATAAAAGATATGCTAAATTACTTTCATCTTTGAACATTGAATAAAGAAGTTCTGCAGTATAACATTTGTCAGTCAAACGAGTTATTTCAAAATGGGCTTTTAATTCAATATACTGTTCTAAAATTCTTGTTATAGGAACTTCAATGGATAACCACCTTGTTTGACACGAATGAACTATCTTTTTCGGATCTGCACCATCGTTTATGGCACTGTACACTGTATAAATATTTGAATTGATTTTGTCGGCTGGTGGATTTACTAAAGGCACGATTTTGCATTGCACGAGGGTTTCTAGGAATACAACTATCGTGCAATACAAGGACTGACTATACTAAGATATTATTACACTGTAGTTATTAGAAATAATTATTACTTATTACTCTTATTACTTATTGCTCTGTGGTTATTAGAAACGTTGAAAGAGATGTCGGTAATTCGGATCGCATTTCTTGGAAGCCAAACAAATACGACGAAGAAAAATTATCCAATGCCATTCCTTCGCTGTTTCAAAAAAAGGCGTCATTAGAATTTTTTCCACATTTTTAGATTTGATTCAACAATTTAAAGCTATGACCCAATGATCAGGTCGTTTGACCGCGAGCGTAACTACGTCAAATTGTTGGGGTTCTCCTCAGGGAAATCCAGAATAATATAAAACGGATTCTTCGCTTTATAAAAAAACAAACTATGAAATATGATATCCCTACTATTTCAATTATGAATTATTTTTATTGTTAATTAAATAATTAATTGAACAATTAATTTAATATTTCTTAATATAAATGTTACATTGCCAAAATACATAAAATGCTAAACATTTATACTCTTCCCGCTAAAAAATCCGCTATCCGCTATTTCATACTTTTATCCGCTAAACCTGAAGCAATTCCGCTAAAACTAGCGGGAAAACCGCTAAAATGGCAACACTGCATAGAACATGCATGATGTGCAGTATTATGCCTTTTGAAGATTTCGCTTTTAACAAAAATTCACTTTTTATGAAAGAATTTACGTGCACTGGCCGAAAGGCTCGTGAGACATGTTACCATAAGACTACGAAGTGGAGGCATATATTATACGTATATTCTAAAGATACCGCAGTAAGCTGAAGCCTTTATTTCTTACCACACACATGATTTCAAATTTTCGGAGCTTGTAATGTTGACTTCCATCAGTTTGTTAGTGACAAAAACCGTAGATTATTTTAATCGGCAAAAATTGCTGTCTGTTTTGTCTTCCTAATTGTATAAGTGTTTTGAAGTAGCTGAATCATGCAGTTTCATAATGTTCCCGAGTACACTTGCTGGAACAACATATAATTTGGCTTGCATATAGATCGGAAGCTTAACGACACATGGGAGCTCACATGTGCATTCTAGTAACTATTTGCTCCCCGAGTAAGTCATAACGCTACAATGAAGATGCTGCATTGCGCTGCGACATCTCAAACCTATTTCCTTTGTAGAAATTAGACAGAAATATAAATAATATTTCAAGCCATACGAGACGAACTGGACAGTGATGAATTTAGGGAGGAGTATGTATTTAAGATTAGACTCACATGTATGCGTGACACTTCAGACAGTGATATCACTGCCGAGATCACCAGGCCTTACTTCCTGATTTTTTTAATGTGGGATATCTTAAAGACTGAACGAACATTTCTGAACAATCCATACTCAGTTGAAAACTTAAGGGCACATCATTAAGTTAATTTCCGTCATTCCCCAAGGCATATGTTATCAGGTTTGAATGTATTTAGCACAGAATGGCGGGTACTTCCAAAACATACTTTTATAACGCATTGTGACCTTGTATATTTTAACGGGTCTACTCGTAAACCAAATTATATGCTTTTCCAGCAAGTGTAACATGACTTATATGCAGTCTTTAAGCCAGTTTGTATAACATGACTACTGTAATCTTTAAATTAGAGTGATATACTGAACTTTCTCCTACCTCGTATTTCATTAGCATCTCCCACTCATATTTCTCATCCAATTTAATAAGTACTAGAAGTATAAAGTTATAGAATTCTTATAGTACCGTGATAATAGACTAAATATAAAAATAGTGAAATGCTTAAATTGCGGTACTCACCTTGAATATAATCTGCAATAGTTTTATGAAAAGACTGATGGCTAAATATAAGGTGGAATGGTTAGGTTAATGCATTAAGGTGGGATGAGATTTAATTTAACGGAATTTTAAAATAAGCGCAAGGAAGCAGAATTGCACTACTCCGTCCCTGGTTGTCATAAAGTAGAAAATAGTTAATCTGGAACATAAAAGAATTGATATTGCCAATAGTCGTGACGACAGACTTTCGTTAAATTATAACGTCTTCAGTTGGCGGTGTTAAATGAGAAGTAACGCGTGCTGTATTTTAAGGAATTTTCTATACTCTCGTGATGCTCTTTGGAAGACGTGGGAATCTCAGGTGTGAGAGATTCCAAGCCGAGGAAAGGTGAAAGGGAAGTTTTGCGTTTAGGATTTTGAGATCAGTATTGTGTCGAAACCATTCGATAATGAGGGCTTCATATTGAAGAATTTTGTGGCTGGTTTTAAGTCTTATAATGTTGATAGCGGAGTCAATTAAAGGAGTGTGATTGTGGGTTTGGGCATGAATTGTGAGTTCTGTACTAGCTTGTCCCGATCTAAGACTATTATAGTGGTAGTACGCGCGAGTGTTGGAGGTTTTGGTAGAACCAAACTTGGTAGTAGTACTACCAATATAACAGGCATCACAGTTTGGTTGACATTTAATCAAGTAAATTATATTGTTCAAATCGTTGGTTGGGTATTTGTGTGTATCTTTGTAAGTGTTGAATCAGGATCCGAGTTTATTATAAGCTGAAAAAATAAGGGAGATATCAGTACCTGTAATCACACGGCGGAATTGTCCGGCAAGTTCATTATGGTATGGGAGGATGATGCGTATATTTGCGTTGGTGGTGGGTTTTGGTGGACTGTTAATTTTACTTTTGGCGGTGGAAATAGTGTGTTGAATGAGTTGGGTTGGGTTGTTCCTAGCTGTAAATTTTTCTGTGAGGTATTGAAGTTCATTGGTTAAGTCATTTTGTGAGGTGCTATATTTGAGGGCATTATGTATTTGGTTGAATAAAACCGCTTTTTTTGTGCAGAGGGGGTGGTGCGAAGCAAAATGTAGGTATTTGCCTGTATGTGTATTTTTTCTGAAAATCTTTGTGCCTAGTTTGGTACCTGTTTTGTAAAGAGTGAGGTTGAGAAAATTAATTTGGTTGTTGGTTTCAATTTCAAGAGTGAGTTTTAACCTATCATGTATTGAATTAAATTTTAAAAAGAGATTGTCTAAAGTGGACCTATTGCCTATTATGAGTATGTCATCAGCGTAACGGGTGTATAATTTTATTTCTGGGGGGAAGGGTTGTAGGATTTGGTTCTCTATTGTGGCTAGGTAAATTTCTGACAGGGGGGCGGAGATATATTCAACACACTATTTCCACCGCCAAAAGTAAAATTAACAGTCCACCAAAACCCACCACCAACGCAAATATATGCATCATCCTCCCATAATGAACTTGCCGGACAATTCCGCCGTGTGTTTACAGGTACTGATATCTCCCTTATTTTTTCAGCTTATAATAAACTCGGATCCTGATTCAACACTTACAAAGATACCACACAAATACCCAACCAACGATTTGAACAATATAATTTACTTGATTAAATGTCAACCAAACTGTGATGCCTGTTATATTGGTAGTACTACTACCAAGTTTGGTTCTACCAAAACCTCCAACACTCGCGCGTACTACCACTATAATAGTCTTAGATCGGGACAAGCTAGTACAGAACTCACAATTCATGCCCAAACCCACAATCACACTCCTTTAATTGACTCCGCTATCACCATTATAAGACTTAAAACCAGCCACAAAATTCTTCAATATGAAGCCCTCATTATCGAATGGTTTCGACACAATACTAATCTCAAAATCCTAAACACAAAACTTCCCTTTCACCTTTCCTCGGCTTGGAATCTCTCATATTTGAGATTCCCACGTGTTCCAAAGAGCATCACGAGAATATAGAAAATTCCTTAAAATACAGCACGCGCTACTTCTCATTTAACACCGCCAACTGAAGACGTTATAATTTAACGAAAGTCTGTCGTCACGACTATTGGCAATATCAATTCTTTTTTGTTCCAGATTAACTATTTTCTACTTTATGACAACCAGGGACGGAGTAGTGCACTTCTGCTTCCTTGCGCTTATTTTAAAATTCCGTTAAATTAAATCTCATCCCACCTTAATGCATTAACTTAACCATTCCACATTATTTAGCCATCAGTCTTTTCATAAAACTATTGCAGATTATATTCAAGGTGAGTACCGAACTTTAAGCATTTCGCTATTTTTATATTTAAGTACTAGAACTAACTCCAGTTGCATATCTAATGACAAATATGAGCTTTGCTTTAAATGCGTGCCGGACTTCTGTTTTTCTCCGTGATGATCCTTATGGATTTTACTGAGAAAACTTAAGATTAATTAATTGTAATTGTCTTATTGTGATTAATTGCAGTTTAATCGGTGAATTAAATAATATAATGACTGTAAATAATTGCTACATTGAATATCTAGCTGATATAGTCGCCTTTGTATCATACAGTAAAGATCATTTTACTTTTTTTTTTTTTTTTTTTTTAAAGGAAAGTGGGGTACTTACGAGATTACTCGATCCCAATAAATTTACAGTACATGGGGGGGAGGGGGGGAGTTCAAAAGTATACGGACCGGAGTATTTTTATTTCGGCCACCATCTTAAGACAAGATGGCGTCCCAGAAGTAATTAAGCTATTTAAAAATTCCATTCCTAGGCTAAAGGTGCACAATGGTATACATGTGATATTAATGGGGATACCACGAAAAACGTGATATGAATGGAACTATAATATCTAGATTTCATTTTCCATGAAATTCTGGACTTGGCGCATAGGGACGTAAGTTGACAGATTTCCCATGACTTGTAACGAAAAAATAAATGACAAATGAACAAGGTTACTCATTGAACAAGAGCAGCTAGAGCAGCTGTTAACTTAGCCAAGTCACTTTTGTTGGTCCTGGTTTTCTGCTGTTAGTCCATGACGCGGAAACTTCGTACAATTTATGAACATGCCGACTCTTTGTGTTCTTTGCTTCTGATGCACCGTGTCATTGATCACGTGTCTTTCGCCGATCACGTGGAAAGACTTCGTTTCTTAGTACTTACGGCCATAAAAGAAAGAGAGAAAGGGGAAATCCATATATCTTTGCGTCCATCCGCTTCATTTCCAGCAAGAGGCGTGCTTTGGTTTTATATGGCTTCATGGAATGGATTTTCTCTGCTAATCACCGACAAGTCGTAAATGGACTTCGACACTCCTTTAGTGGTAGTCACCATTAGGAAAATTTTTATGCAAGATCCAATCCATTATAGATTTACTGATGGATGAAAGGTGGTGTACTTTTCTTAAAAAGTTGAAGGTTTAATAATTTAATAAATCACTTAAAAGTTCGATAATGCCGTGTCTAGGGAAGTTGATCGGTGTTGTTTCATGGAAGAGTCGCCTTTCTGTCACTTCGTTTACTTGGAGTGGTTATTTCGTTTGGTACGCAAGCGAGAAGGTGTTCTGAGTACTCATTAATCATAATAATGGGACAGTACTGACAGGAAAATTAATTGGGAGCTGCCACACTTTGAACTAATGTATAATAACATGGAGTGAAATCATCACCGGCACAAAGACTTGGAATTTGATGGTTTAGTCATTGATATAAATTACCTAGGATTAATAGACTAAAGTACCATATAGTTGATTGGTTAGTTGCCAAGTATTTTATTAAATTGTAGAACAGAGATACTTTCTGTAAGATTGAAAAAGTTAACACATGCGAAGTTTCACATGCAGTTTTCAAGGAAACTCTATAATAACAATGAGACCGAAATATACACTCATGAGCAAAAACATTTTGACACCCTTGACTTCAATTGTTGTTTGTTTGTTTATTTGGTTTTTAGAAGGCCATATTGCTCCGGGAATATGCGGTGGTCATTCCCGGACCTTTCCGCATCCTCCGTATTTGGTGGTGACGGGCTCGAACCCAGGACTAATCAAGAAGCGTGTGTTACGCACTGCTGCTCGTTCCCACCTGGCTACGGAGGCGCCCCTTGACTTCAAGAGTGGATGCATCCCACAGCACATAGGGGCGACATCACCGACCGGAACAGTATAGATATATATCGTCAGTATGAAGCTTGTGCAATGGAGACAGGTAAGGATCTGACGACGGAGTTTAAACGGGGAATAATTTGCGGCTCTAGGTAGGCAGGGGCCAGAATCTCAGCAGCCTTAGGCATTGTCGACTGTTCGAGGGCTGCCGTAGTGAAATTTCGGCGGGAATGGCCCGAAGAGGGTCACACAACCACCCAAAGTTCCGGGATGGGGAGACCCCACACAAAGACAGTCGAGGTAAACGGCAGTTGGTACTTACTGTCCGGGATAACAGATGGCTCATGATTCCTCAGTTAATGACAAACTTCAACCAGGGTACGGAGAAACGTTTCCGAGCACACCAACCGGCGGATGCTCTTGTGGATAGGTCTACGGAGTATACGACCTGTTCATGTGTCCATGTTGACAACCGTCTTCGACTCCGCTTCCGGTGGACACGGGACCACCGTTCCCAGACATTGCACGACTGGAAAAGAGTCTCATGGTATGATGGATCAAGGTTCCAGTTCCATCATGCCGATTGACAAGTGTGTATTTGATGGCAAGTAGGTGATCAGCTGCAACCAGAGAGTGCACGGTTGGTTGAAAACAGGCTGGCGGCAGTTCTATCATGGACATCCGCTCATTGAACATACCCTCACCGCTAAATCCTACCTTGGTATTGTTTCGACCAGGTTTTGCCCTACGTGGTAATGTGTATCCAGATGGCACTGGATTCTTTCATTAAGACAGTGCGCCGTTTCACAGGGTCTTCGAACCATTCCTGCAGAATGCAGGAATGGTTCGAAGACCAGGTCCATGCATTTCGTATGCTTCCCGGCCGCCAAATTCCCTCGACATCAATCCTATAGAACATTTGTGGAATACCGTGGAACGCCAGTGCCAGCGTAGACATGTATAGTATCTTATATAGGACGGCACCTGAGCAAAAGTTCAACTCCGCTTTTGTACACTGTGTGATAGTTACAGAGCACTGTAACAGGCCAGAAATGTGTGTAATATTATGTTAGTGCAGTGTGTGTGTGTGTGTGTGTGTGTGTGTTGTTGTGTTTAGTTGTTTCTAGCCGTTTTGTCACCAGGCAGGCGATCACCTGGAAAGCTTGCCCAGTGTCCGTCTACACCACGGGAAGGTAGGCCACAACTACGCATGAACCATGACCAATCTCAACAGTCACGCACTGAATGTCCAAAGCGAGTTTGGAGCCATTCAAAAGAACCCTGTGCCAGCAAGTCGGCAACAGCGCGCGCACACACACACACACACACACACACACACACACACACACACACACACACACACACACACACACACACACACACACACACACACACACACAGCAGAAGACGAAGAAATAAAGAGAAGAAAATAGCCTAAAAGTGAAAAAAAAAAAAAAAAAAAAAAAATATATATATATATATATATATATAAAATAAAACAAAACAAAAAAGTGCCAGTGTAAACGAATGCTAGTGCCTCATTCGTTTGCTAGACTCTGAGATGTTCTTCTGTCCATCCGGTCTAGGATACCTGAGGACACCTTCCGCGGTCTTGTGGAGTCGGTGTCACTCCGGCTGCAAGCGGTTATCACAGTGAAAGGTTGTCGAACAAGCTGTTAGGTACATGCTTTGGCTTATGAGTGTATGTTATTGTCTACAGAGTCCCCATAGAAATTAAAGAGCCGTACAATATAATAGGGGGGAAAGAAGACGATATTTCAGTGTAGTATTTGAAATAAGTGAAATTTATACGCTTTACTGCTTTCGATTTTTGATCAGAGATTATTCTGCTCCTACTGACGAATGTTTTGAAGCTACACTGCTAGACAAAATTAACAGAACACGCAGAAAACGTGGTGTAACTCGTGTAATTTGCTATTAAGCTGGACAAAATTTGGTATGGTTGTGTACCACAGAATAACGATAAAATGAGGAGAGCTAGAAACTTCGGAGAGGTATGAAGGACATTTATAGGGGTTATGTATGAATTACCAAAAAGGTCATATTACAGAGTCGATACAAGATGCTCAAACATATACGCCGTAGTGATGTCACATGATATCAGTATGGCGTATAACCCCCTTCAACAGAACAGGCCTGACAGCGGTGAACCATGCTCAATATAAGAGTGTCTGTAAAGTTATGTAGCAAAAAATCCCATTCTTTCACCAGCACAGACTTTAGCTCACCAAGTAATGAGGAGGTGGCTGTCGGGTATAGTGCGACGACCAACGGCGTCCCACTTATATTCGATCGGATTTAAGTCTGATGATCGCGCTAGCAACGGCAGTCGTTGGATATCTTCAGTTTCAAGATATTCCTCCACCGCTTGAGCTGTATGTGCAGTGGCGTTGTCGTGCATGAAAAGAAAATTTGGGCCAACTGCACCCGTAAAAAGTCGCACATAGGGTTTGTGGATCTGTTCTCGTTACCTCTGCGCAGTTGCAATATCCCTATCAAAAAAATGAAGAGGGTTGCGGCCGTTGATCGTTATTCCGCCCCACATAACACTGCCTCCATCGTAAGTGTCCCTTTCGAGGTTATTTTGTTTGTTAGTTATTTGGTTTTTAGGAGCATTAGCAACTAAGGCCATATTGCTCCGGTGATATGCGGTGGTCATTCCCTGATCTTTCCGCATCCTCCGTATTTGGTGGTCACGGGCTCGGACCCTGTTCGAGGTTATGTGAACTGGAATTACTTCTAGTAGCATGCACATTCTCATGATTCTGCGAGAAAGTTTCGCGGTTAAAAATATCGAAATAAGATCCTCGAAATTAATCGAAATCGAAATTAATAAAAAAAAATGTATATTTGAACGTCTTTGTTTTTTGTGGTTAGTGTGATCATCCCGAATCAAGAACAAGATACAGTACAATTATCCATCATATCTTCATCCAACTTTCTTTGGTATCTCTTCTCCATTGCCTGCATGTCTTGGTGAAATTCTTTCCTCCCATGCTCCTCACCAAAATCACAGAAATTTTGACTGCGAAGGTGTAGGACGAGAGTTCAAGTAATGGAGCTTGATTGGCATTCTGCGTCCCATTTTTCTTTTTCAATCGACTTGTCAACTAGTTCTTTATAACTTTCGCTCTTAATGTTATCAAGAAAGCCATTCGCTATAAGACGTAACAGCTGCCAAACATTTCACTCAGCATCAGTCATTTTGTCTCTAGGTCTTATGAAGCAAACGTCTGTTTAACATGTGGATCAATAAATATGCTTTCTTTCATTTTTGTATCGGAAAGTTTTGTAAACTTAGATTGTAGATGCTTGAAGGTGTCACATTGAGGATTCAATACTTTAACAAATTTTTTGACAGTCTCAGCTTGATATGTAGTGGTGGAAGCAAGACTATTTCTTTTAACTAAGGGATTGTTTACTACATTGTGTGCGCAGGCTGCAGCTCAATTCTGGCAGAGCATTCTCTTCTTCCGTAGTGCTGATCCGGTAGTGACCTGTGGTGCCCGATGGGGAGAGAAAGCAAGGGAAATTAGTCAAACTGTTTTTCAGACCCAGAAGGAACTCTAGTATTTTTAAGTTCTCGCAGACATCCAATTTATTGGTCATACTTGATATTCTCTAACATATGCTTCGGAAATGGCTACGGAAATGTGAAGCATTTCCGTAGCCAATCTTTAATGGGGTATGTATGTACCCACTGTGAAGCAAAACTTCGTTGGATGTGTACATTCCTATTGTGAAGCAACACGTAGCTTTCAATCATTTACTTGAACTGTCTGTCTTTAACTCTCTTCTGGATCGTGGCTAATACCAATTTATTCATATAGACCAATGAGATCAAAATATTCTGAAACACTGTAAAAAACATGCACAAGTGATTGTCTTTTTCTTTATGTAGCTGGGATCCAGTAGATTACATTTTTTAAACGAGATGTCAGAACCTGTACATTGAATTTGCTTAGACCAAAGTCCTTCATTAAGTATCCAATTCTTGCTGATTAGGGAAATACGATGTATTGCTTGATCACTCTTCAGAAGTGTAATCCTAATTATCCTGTTCGGGGTAATTGGGATTAGATTCGTTATACAGTTATGAATATTTTTTTGGAAGGTTGGTTGGGAATTGGCAGGTCTTAATTGGATGGCAACAAAGGGTGGTATCTTTTTAAATATATATAACTGCTACTTTAAAGTATAAATTTCAGTCATGGTGGTTTGTACTCTCTCATTTATTCGAAGTATACCAGAAGGCGTAGACTGCGATTGCTACGAAACAATCCCTCTAATGTTGATCTATAACTACCACAATTTGTTTTGATTACCCATAGACATTCCGAAGTAGGTTTAATGTGCACTGCAAAACTTGATGCCACCAACGATGTTATGTCTTACCTGTTTTGGACCTATGTCGACCTATATCCACAAACTTAGCAGAACGAGTATGGAGATAATTTACGCCTTCGTTTGTTAGCCATAGCAGAGTGCCAATAAAATTAATTTTATCCTAATACTACAGGCCCTTACAGTGTTTCAATTAAAAGGCACTGGGATCTATCTCGCTTATTTTTAAGTTTAGACAATTTGTGTCTGGACCTTTTTTGTGGTATTTGGATTGAACTTTTGAATTTGGTGTAAGAATTTAGATTTTAGGATTTATAGATTTAAATTTTGCCTGATCAACTGCATTTTTTCTCAGCTGGAAAGTGTTTGCCGGTTCTTGATTTGGTATGAAAACGTCATCAGTGTATTTCTGAAAATAACGTAATCCGGGGGAGGGAAGATACAAAGAAACGTAATGGTTATACGGGATGTTCGTTCTCTATTATGGGTGTTTAACTAAGTTGGCGGTGAGATTACAGTTGTTACCACCCTTACCTCACGATACAGCCATTACATTATTATTATTATTATTATTTATTATTATTATATATTTTTTTTTATTAGAGGAAATTAGTTTATGTTCATTTTAAAGTATACCGATGACGTTTTTAGACTAAACTGAGAACGAGGAATACCTTTGCCGTTGAGGACAAAAGCAGTTGATTAGGCAAAATTTAAACTTAGAAATCATAAAATATTGCGATTTCTAAATTGAATGAATAATATTTCGCCAAATTTTAACAGCAAATTCGCAAATTTCAAGCGAAATATACCAAAAAAAAAAAAAAAAACTGAAGGGAAATAAATAGTCCAAATTTTAACTAGATAAACGTTGGTGCCTTTTAATTAATAATACTTTAATAATAAGACCTTCACAAGTACATATAAATATCGTAAATACCACCAAAATATTGACACTAGAGAAAAACCTATGACACCGTTGAATTCAATACGCAAAATACGTATAAGAAACTGTTAAATATAAACGTTTATTTTTAACATCAACATTTTTTGTTACGCAGTGTAATGCATGTGCTCTGGAAGCTCTGGTATTCAGTCAGTAAATTTACGGAGGGAGAATAGTCCGTATGGAATGGTCAGCCAAATCTTCACAGCCTCCATTCAAGAGAACATTCAGGGATGCTATGGGCAATGTTTAATTTACAAAGTGCCGCCTGGGCCTTTTTTTGTGGTCCAGTGTCCGACATCTGGCCCAGTGTCGGATGCTATATGCTGGAGGTTTGCTAGTTGCAGGCCTCCTTAAAACCTCGTTGTGCTTGCGCCGGCCCTTATGCAGATTCAATTTCAATTAACAGTCTCGTTCTCAGCATAAGGAATCGATGTCATGCGTATATTTCTACCAAAAGAGATTACGTACCCTATTAGTGTGTTTCCGTTGGTTATCATTGTGCCATTTTTGGCCGCTCATGAACGAATGTCTCACTAATATTTTATCATAATCTAACGAGAAGTTTTTCATTTATTTTCGTTTTTGTGTTTGTCCTTAGCTTTTGAGCACTAGTGTAGTACGCTTGTAGATGTAAGCAACAAAAGCGAGAGAGAGAGAGAGAGAGAGAGAGAGAGAGAGAGAGAGATAAAAGTAGAAAGGAACAGAAGTAGGAAAGGCAATGGAAAGAAATTTGCATAATTTCTGAAAAACTAATTTAGAAATTTTTGATGTAATAATGAAATTGATGGTGGGTGTAATAAAGACAGTAATTCAGTCACTCAAGAAGTGGTACCAGATGCACCACGAAACGTCTAAGAATTCTCTGTATTCCCTTTAAGAGAAGACAAAATTTTTAATACTTTGATTTTCACAGTTTTTCCATAAAATTTGCCAATTAGTTGTTTTATTTCCCTTCCTTAATTTAGGAAATTTAGTTAATAGAGTAAATTGAGGAAGGGGAATGAACTAGAATGGTTAAAGAAATATTGTGGGGACTCCAGTCTGCAGATGGCCTGGTCTGTAAAGCAGGCACTAAATGAATTACAAAACTTATTAAAAAAATGAATGACAAATCTACAACTTACTCAAGGGGTTTTATCTTCTTCTGAAACCGTATAACAATTTTAGACCAATTCCGTCGATTATCTCATTTAGGTGAAATGTTTTGTAGTTCCTAAATTTACTATTATCTTGCTTTTTATGAGTATACTTTCAAGCCTTATTTTATGAGTATACTTTCAAGCCTTCTTCGCATATGTGTTAATTAGGCATTCGTTTCCACTGTTATTTTTCTCCTTTCGTGCCATGCCTTGGAAATGTCGTAGTGATCACTGTTCTCTCTCTGTATAATGCGACACGAGAAGCCAGTTCTTGATAATCTCCCCCGTAATTGTGATGCTGCGTTTCTTGGGCTGGGTCACGCATTTCGGCCATTACTGCACGGATGGCTGTGCTTTTTTAACTCATTTTCTTTTCTTTTTACAGCACTTCGTGTTTTTGTTTCTTTTTCCACTCCACTCTGTTTGTTGAACGATAATTTAATTTCTTACTGTGGTGGCGAAATTGTTGTTAACAGTGGAAATTGTTCAGTGCAATTTGCATACAACCGTTACCGAGCGCCAATTTTTGGAACTGCACAGGATACTAGATCGGGAAATTATTAAACCAATTTAACGGACGCATAGAAAAATAAGCGATAATTTACTACAATTTCTTAAAATATTGAAGAGATTCCAAGAGAAATAGAAATATATCGGTGGTTTATCTGGATAACTTAACTAAATTGCAGTGTTATTTACGATTGTGTTGGTTTATATTCCAGAAAAATTAGATTTTAAAAACGGAAGTCCTAAAGTTTTAAATATGTAAGCACTTGTGGATGTAATCTAAATAATATACTAAACATCTCCACATGGGACAGGAGCAAAGAGATACAAATTAAGAAACAAGGCGCCGTGAGGCTTATTCGAAGATGGTGTGGAAGTGGCCTCGTCTGTAAACGTAATTAATATGCTGTGACAGCGATCACTCAGGAATTCAGAGCGTGTAAAGTCAATATATTTTTAAGTAGATTTTTATTTAATAAGGACTACTGCACTTTCTGGAAAAATGATATCGACTCTTTTTGTCGAAAATTTTCCATAGTAGGAAAGTTCTGAGATAGCGATGAAAAATGAGCCGTGGGTCATGGTCGGGCTACCAGATTTTTAATATTTCTCAGGAAGCTCGTGTTCATGGCTCGGGGACTTCTAGTTTGTTATTTATATAAGGGTTTCCCAACCTGTGATCCACATAACTTATGAAATTGGTCCGCAGGACTTGGCAATAAGATAGAGCTTTTTTTTTTTTTTTTTTTATAAACTATTCCATTAACAGTGAAGGGAAATGCAACTATGCTTATAACAATCTAACACATACTACATATATTAAGTATGTAGTATGCGTTAGGTTGCACATATCATTGTATTTAAAAAATCGTTATTGATGTATTTGCCTACATGCTTTAATATTTTTGTAGTCGGCAGTCTCCACCTCAAATATAAAACTAGGTGGTGGTTTCCACCTTTAATATGAAAGTGATTTGTATCTGAAAAAGTTTGAGAAATACTTATTTAGATCACATTCACAGAATCATGTATAAGGTTATAAAACTATGAATTACTTCCAATACATGCCGATAAAACGTCCTTTTTTGTTGACGCCTTATGTTTAAGCGTCATGCTATCATTCTGGCTACCGTGACAGTGAATTTGTTACTCGCAACTGATTGGAAAGGCTTGCTTTCAAATCCCAGAGGATTATACTAAGTCCTTTTTAAGCCGAAAAGTTGAATTAGCTTAAAAAGACTTCCACTTTTTCTTTCACATCGCCAGAGACTATTCTTCGAATCTCTCTGTTTACAGTTGCTGCTCACCGACACCGCATATAGTTGCTTTGTGCCATGATTATGCCACTTGTCATGCATGTCGAATGTGGTTGCAATTTCCATTGCCACAACGAAGTAGATTACTTCCAGTCGGAACGGAAGGGATCCTTAATAAGGTCTTTTCATATGACAGCCCAGTTAATTAGTCGCTGGAGGTGGTCTACGGTAAACAAGAAGAGAGCTTCATAAAACAGTTTCAGAGTTTTTTGTGTATTCCACAAAACAAAACAGTTTCAGAGGTATTCTTTATTACTATAATGTTTTTATTTTTCCTTGCATAGGAATGAATAAAAGGTGAAACAAATTACTGTGAGATTTACGATCGATTCACGTATACTGTATATATATATTTCATTCCTGGTCATTCCCTTGTCATGCAGGCTGTTGATGTGACGACCAGTTACTACTGCAAAGAAAGATAGATACCATGGTGATCGTCATAGTAACTGGCTCCTGTAAAATTAAGATAGATGAGAATAATCCCGGTGCTCCCTAGGCATCCTATTTTGTTACACACACAAAAAAAGTTAGATACCATATTTTAGGAATTTGAGATTTTTGGAACCGAGAGATTGTCGGAAATTTTCATTCACTTGCTTTCCCAAAATCTACAGTGTAATAATCAGTGTGTGTGTGTGTGAGAGAGAGAGAGATTCTTTGTTTCCAACTTCATGTCTCAGTTAAAAGTTTTTAAGATTATATCAGAAGCAACGAACTCACCTGAGAAAAATTACTGAAGCATTCTTAAGCCAGCAAATGTGCTTCGCAAATGCAATCCTTGACGTTACTAGGCAACGCCACGAAGATCGTTGATTCAAGCTTAGACTGCCTTTTTAAAAAAAAACATTTTCGAAAAGAACTCCACTTATCGACGTTATCACGTTTTCCTTGTTATTGAGCAAGCCTATTGACTGATCACTTCGATTAGGAATTTTTTTTTCGTATTATTACAGAGGACGATGAAAAACTCGACACAATCAGTGCAGGTGAGCATGCGGATTTATTTTATTTCTTATGATGAAAGTAATATCTATTGCGTTTGGCCATTTCTTGAAGGAGCTATGAGATGCTAAGCTTAAGTCACAATTTCAGGGATGTGGGGTAGAAGTGGCAACACTGCGAGTGGAAGAATGAGAGATGCCGAAGGAAATCTTTTAGAAATCCTTTTCGCCGCTATGAATCTTACAGTCGTGCTCAACTCTTGTTCGTGGGCAAATTAATGAAGCTCTGCTGCGTGTTTTCTGGGAATAGCTTCACAATGACCATTGTAAAGAACGATTTTCAGAGGGGAAGAGGAATATTTTAAAAATTTCAAATGCTTTCTGATTCAACTAAAACCTGCCCAATAATATGCTTATGAAGGAATTAAGGCGTACCTACACCTTAATTCCTTCTCCTAGAATTTCATTATTTGAAATAATATTGCAGTTTATGAAATGATAATGATATTTGTTGAAACGATATCATATCAGTAATAAGTTATACAAACCCCACACGCATTACAATAGCGTATTTCTTCAGTTATGTTTAGTAAAGCTAGGGAAGTTAGCGAAGTTCCTGGTAACCTGCGAAAACAATTTATACATAATGTTATCATGAGCACAGAGGGCGATATCCCTCTGTGCTCACTGGCGGATATCTACTTAGTTGGAGAAGTGCTATTCTGAGTTGCAAGCGCAGATATATAGGAGATAATGTAAATGGCTAATTACTGTTAAATTCAACGGTGAATTAAAAAAAAAAGACAATTTATTCCTAATTCAGTCTCAATCAGTATAGCGGAAATGAATACCAAAATGCAAACGAGGTTGCCATTCCACAATAACATTCCTTGCTGAACAAAGACACATTTTGTCATTCCTCTAATTGAATTAGCAACCCTGAATATATTTTACGGTTTAATTGCGTTTGTTAAAGTTGTTATAGATGAAGAAGAGAAGAATTTCTGAATCTCAGTTAATTTAATGGTGCATTTGAAAGCAGTGGTCGAAGCCATGGTGCCTTGCCTTTCCAAAAAAATTGTGAAATTAAGCTATTTCACTGCAACACAACAGACCTTGGCCCTATATCATATATACATTTTAATATACATGAAAAATAAAAATTGTTCTTTTAACCTCCTTTTAGCAAAGTACAAGACGGAATTTAGTAATGAGCCCGCTTTTGACCCCAGTTTGCAATTGTAAATAAAGTAAATTTAGACAAAAAATGTTTCTTGAGTCTGTAGAAAAGTGAATTTTTTGCTAGAAAACTGAATCTGCGACTTAAGAATTTAACGCTAGCACGATTTTAAATGATGTACAGAACCTTTTGTTTCATCTATGTTATTTATTGTGATGTCAGTGTATACATTACTAGTAATATTCTATTATGTAGTGCAATAAAATTATCATTTTCTATGCAGTTTTAAAAAAAGTTCACTGCAGACTTGGAAAAAAAAAAAAAAAAAACACGGAGGAGGCTATTTGCGCTTTTTAGATGTGTATTCATTGAAAAGAAATTTCAAAACTAGGTCAGATAGCTTTAGTGAACCTATAATTTTTTAACTAACGATTATATATTAACCTACTAAAACTCATGGGACACTTAGAGTTATAAACAAAATATGTATTTATTCAAATAAATTAATAGCATTTTGGTATATGACTACAATAGTCGATGCATCAAAGAATCCCAAAATAATCAAATTGACTTCACAGGTGCCCATTTGATTTGGAGCTAATATTCTGAGAAGATACTGCTTCTCTGCTCTGTTTTTTCTCATAATATTAGCTTCAAGTCAGCTGGGCACCCAAGACGTTAGTTTCATTATTTATGGTTCTTTGATCGAATTTTATCGTTTGCTTTAATCGTATACCACAGCCTTCTTGGTGATGGTATTCGGCTAAAAATTATATTAGTAACATCACGTCGACTCATTATCTACAAGTCAGCCTAAAGTGTGAGCCACTATCACAGGAGGGAAGATAATCTCCAGGCAATAAAGGCAAAAAAAAAAAAAAAAAACCATGTTGCCAAACTATTTTGTTACATGCGTTGAAACGGCCCGTTGAAACTTTATTAACGAGGAGCTAATATAAAACAACTTGAACCATTTACCAAATAGAACGAAATTGTTGTGTTAGCATGTGGAATCTCACTGCTGGGCAAAGGCCTCCCGCGACTTTCTCCATTCATCTCTGTTCAGTGCCAGTCTTGTCCAAGTATATACTGTTCAATGGGAGTCGTACCTGGTCGCCTTTGGTAGCTCATTAAAATGTCCCATTCCCTTTCTTGATCTGTAATGAACACTTTCCAAAAACTTGTTTATTAACTTATCCGGATATGTGTATTAATCTGAGAGGGAACTAAATAATATTTAGAATGCATTCAGGGATTGATGACGCTCCTAAATGCAGTCTGTTTAATGCTCCTAAAATTTTAATGCAATATTTTCTTTATATTGCGCCAAGGGGGCCATAAGTGTATTATGTCTGTAATTGCTTGTATGCTATGATCGGTTTTGTATGTGTGTGTTGGATGAATAACCCCAATTTCCGAAAGATTAAACCATAGAACCCTCGCCCAAGACCGATTAACTCAGTCATTTAATGAAAAAAAGTCCATAAAAGTTCCTTCCGTTCTAGATGGGTCTCGAACCCAGATCCTTTGGAAAAGGGACTGAGTTCGAGTCCCGTCTAGAACCGGAGGAACGTTTATGGAATTTTTTCGTACTACTGTACCAGCTGCGAGAGCTTTAATTTAGTGCAGCCTGTTTTGGATCATAACCACCGAATGTATCTGCAATTTTTTGTTTAAAACACGAAGATTGTTTTTCTTAAAACAGTCATAATTAAGGGAAATCTCACTAATGATAACGTTGGAAATTAATTGGATTATACGAAAAACGAGATTGATATCAGCTAAATTAAAATTATTTTTAAGAATTCATGTATATATTCTTACTTTTTTAAAACAGTTTAATCAGCTCCTCCAAGAGTATGTAATTCTTGATGTTGTTGCTTAATTAAAAGAATTTCTCTTACGAATGCGTTTCGTTGTTTTATTTTATCTTATTATATGAAATTAAGAAAGTTAGAGGGCTCTGGAGGATAAAACTTTTACGTAATACAGGACGGGGATAGTAATGGTTGATGTCACGAATTGTTTCCGGGAGAGGAAATTACTTTAAAACAATTTCAAAAACGATTAACGATTTCAAAAACTGCCATCCTCGAACCCTCTCTGAAGCAGTACACTAGAATAGTTACACTATTCAAGTTAGAAGCAGTACACTAGAATAGAAAAAAAAAAGTTAAAAAAAAAAAAAAAAAAAAACCAAAAAAAAAAAAAAAGAAAAGAAAACCGTATTACGTAATTTGCGAACGTCCTTTTAACTGGTAGCAGTCACAACTCAGAGTAGTTGCTGCTTCTGTTCCATAGTTGCCAAGCTTACTATAATTATAATTCACTAGTACGTTGTTATTAAAATATTACGAGAAATGTATCACAAATATTCTAGTGTACTGCTTCAGGGTGGGTTCGAGGATGACAGTTTTTGAAATCGTTATTGTATGTATAAACTCTATTTGACATTCTTCAGTTCTACGGAATAAGAGATGGTGTTTTAATGACAAATGGCAAAGTTTTCAATTCGGCGTTTGTATAGCTCCTTACAGGCTGAAGGTATTTGCGATCCATTTTATTCTCCTGAGATCATAGCATCTAAGGACACATGGTAGATTTCCAGAAGGCTATTTATTAAGCGGATCAAACTCTATTGCGAAAACTGAATTTGTTAGCGAGCAGAAAAGGTAAAAAAAAAAAAAAAAAAACATTTTCAGTGAGTTCCAATTAGTAACAAATCGCATTGAAGCTGGTAGTTCAGTTTAAATCACACGTGATTGTGATAAATACAGTTGGACTATTTATTCTCCAGTTCTCACATATTTTCCTTAAGATGTTTCGCCCAAATACTTGTTTGTCTTGCATGAAACCTTTGGCAAGGATTCTTCAAATAAAATGGCCAAGTTAATGCAGTTCCGCTTGGAGGGAGCGCAGATTAAACCCAGAAACAGTAAAGCAAAGTTACACTAAAGAGGCGCTGGTTAAACTACTTTCATCAAATATTCAACAGTTGAGACATTCAGCTACAAAGGAAGAAAGATCGTAGATGAGCAGCGAGCAATGACGTCAGAAGCAGAAAAGAAAGAATGAGCCATACTTATGGTGATTACACAGAGCTGCGATGGCTTTATGTCTTAAATATTTTACCCGTTGCATGGCAATTCCTGCACATTGATTCCGAAAACGGATCCAGTTTTCACCATCACGTACAGATTTTTGACAAAACGCCATGTTTACTTTTATCGTTCACTTGAAGGAAATTTACGCCAATATATACTTTCTCCTGAATAATACCAAATGTAAAGACGCGGTTGGCTACTTTTTTTCAGACTTAAAAGTGTGGTATGTTACTGGCTAAATTAGTATTAGTAACGGCCGTATGGTGCAAGAAAGCCTATGGCTTATGCTGCACCAGCCAAAAAAAAAAAAAAAAAAAAAAAAAAAAATCCGAACAAAACAATGATAAAAACAAAAATTAAATAAATAAATAATAATAATTAATAAATAAATAAAAATAATGAAATGAAATTAAAAATTAAATAAAAAGGAAATTAATCTTATCATCCTATGCGCTTCCCTTACCCGAAAGTACTATCCAGATGACCTTTGAATTTCCCCAAACTGTCGGCCTCTACCACCCATGAAGGCAACTTATTCCAGTAATTTATAACTCGCTGGCTAAAATAAAACTTCCTGCAGTCCAATCTAAACATTTCCCCGCGTAACTTGAATTTATGTCCCCTAGTTCTAGCATCATTTATAATCTTGAAAATTTTGTCCTCATTCATTTTACTGATGCCTCTCAGAGCCTTAAACACCTCAATCAAATCTCCTCTAAGGTGTCTAGTTTCCAAACTCTGCAACCCACATATTCGAAGTCTTTCTTCATAAGGACGCCCTTTTGCCGATCTCACCAGGCGAGTTACCCTTCTTTGCACCCTTTCAAGAAGCTCGATGTCTTTCTTTAGGTGCGGTCTCCATACTTGAACACAGTATTCCAAGTGTGGTCTAACATAGGCCTTATATAATGGGATTATCACGTCCCTATCTCTACTTGCAAAAGTTCGATAGATCATCGATAGGACACCATGGGCCTTCCTTGCAACCTGTTTACAATGCTCAGAGAATTTCATGTCTGACCGTATCGTAACACCCAAGTCCCTTTCCTCCAGTACTGGGTTTAGTTGAACTCCACCAAGTGAATAAGTTATTTTGGGATTACTGTTTCCCAGGTGTAATACCTTACACTTTGTTGGATTAAAGCACAGCTGCCATTTTTCTGACCATTCTTGAAGTCTATCGAGGTCTCTCTGAAGAAGCTCAGCTTGACAGTGATCATTAACTACTCTACCAATTTTAACATCATCTGCAAATTTAGACATCACGCCCTCTATCCCTTCATCAATGTCGTTTATGAAAATTAAAAACAACAGTGGTCCTAATACTGATCCTTGGGGAACCCCACTTCTTACATCAACCCAATCTGAGGAATAGCCATTTATCACAACCCTCTGCCTCCTGCCCTGAAGCCATCCTTCTATCCATCTAAGGATTTTCCCAGTGATTCCAACCTGTTCCAGCTTATAAAGCAACCGCTCATGTGGGACTGAGTCAAAAGCTTTGCTGAAATCTAAATAAACAATGTCGAAATTATTCCCTAAATCCAGCTCGTGAGTGACCCTTTCGAAATAGCGAACCAGATTTGTTAAACATGATTTTCCCTTTACGAAACCATACTGAGTATCCTTGAGAATTTCAATTCGATCCAAATGATCCTGAATTCCACCCTTGATCAATGCCTCCATGATTTTCCATGAAATGCCTCCATGAAATAATTCGTTATACAGAGTTGTGACGTGTTCTTTATGCAAATGGCAGCAGAGCACGAAGTGAACATTGGATACAGAAAAGACCATGCAGAATCAGACTGATCCAGGTACCGAAAACATAGAGGGAAAGTTTGGTTTACTCGAAAAATGTCCTATTACCATAACTTTACATAAAGATGGGTTTGTCGAAGCAATTCACAAAAGCTTTAAATAAAGACGAAGACCAACGTTTTTTTTAGATATTTTTGGTAACTTCCGTGCTATTTAGTAAGCAGAACTCAAAGAAAGGCTCTCTAATAATGAAAGTGACTTCGGAAGAACAGTTCGAAAGGAAGAACTTTGAAAATAAAATGCGTTGATTGCCTTTAAGGACGTTAATAACAATTTTTTAGGAATTAAGTCCATATGCTGTCAAATAGCATGATTGTAAGAGAGTTAGGCCAAAATAAACTTAATTTCCTGTGCTGTTTCTAAGAAAATGTTAGAGCTGTTTGCGACGAATAGGAGAAACAGAATTGGAGAGAGGAACCAGGGAAGGCGGAACATTACTACAACAGCTGATTATTGTTAGAGGTTACAACTGGAGGCTCCAAAAGCAATATATAAAAGAATGGCAACAACGCGCAGCTTGCTTTCAGAATAAAGTATAAAAAGATTTCATAAAGAAAATCATGACAAATGACGATGAATATTCATTTCACATCAGTATTTTATTTATTTATTATTTATTTACTCAGCTTGAGGTGTATGATAGTGGCGCAGATAAAAACAAATAATAACATGAAATTAAAATGAACATAGCAGAATGGAATATAAACAGTAACATTGTGGCAGAGTAAGTTTGATGACCAATTAATGAAATGGTGAATTTCAAGCAGCTACCAAGTTGTTATTCCTGGAAGTCGTCTAATTCTAAAATTTGCAGGAACTGTCATTACCGAACTGACTCTGAGTTCTGCGGAGCTACAGGCTGGAGCTCATCAACTGGTAAGTTTGCTGAAAAAGAAAATGGCAGTTATATAGGTTTTATTAACACACAGTTGGTCGTTATCTGTGCTGAATCGGTTTACAAGATTTCTCGTATTGGATGAACATGCTTTGTATGCTTCTGAGCTGCTCATGGTTGGAGGATAGCGGCTCACCTCTGTTCCATGTGCAGTCTTTTAGCTGTGAGGAACAGAAATAATTTTGGAAATGTTTGGTTCGTCTATTCTTGATATTGGTCCTGCTTATGAGTAATTCCCAGTGGGAGGTTATTAAAAATGGTATAAATGATGCTTTTTTGAGTTGCAAAGGGTCATATGAGTATCCTGTTAGCCACCCATGGATTCAGCATTCGAGTATATGATGCAGAAGATCAAACTACAGACTCACGGAATGCAACCGATGCATACATCTCAGGCCATATTGCGTTGTGAGGTTTGAATAATAAACATCACTAAGGTCTTATTTTGCCTTCCAAAGGGCTTCAGGGTCTTCATCTTGGTGTTTTTAAAAATAGTGAGAGAAAGTGAGTTGTCCATACTGAGTAATTCCTAAATCGGAGTAATGGGCGACTCTGTTGGCAGGAAGGGCATTCAGAAGGACTGATGTTATGTTCGTCTGCGCGAGTAGCACAGTGGTATCGTCACCGTCCGCCCCTCAACGGGGAAAAGGCCCGGGTTCGAATCCCGTCAATGATGCGAGGAATTTTAATGGGCTTTTTTCACTCCGTGGCTGAGTTAGTCGGTCTCAGGCGTAGATAGCAAGGTTCCCCTCCCACTAGAAACTGGGAGTTTTTCGTCCAGCAAAACAGGCAAGTCGACCAGAGAACACACGCAATTTGCAGGCACAACTACGTGCTTATGTAATCAATTATGGGTAACCCTAATATAATAATTTTTTGTGGTGTTTTGTTATGGTTTTTTGTTAAGTGATCTGGATGGACTCGCTCGAATCTGACTCCAAGCTAGTGGCGTTTAGATATTTGGGACCTTAAAGGTAAAGTGCAGCCATTATCAGCCCACTACAGAATGGAAGCCTCCTCAACAATTCATGCTGAGGGAAATGGACCATAATCTGCCACGCTGGTCCATTGTGGGTTGGCAGATCGAGCGTATTCCAGCAGTCACGGGCTTGAACCCCGATCTACTTAAAGAGCGTGTGCTACTACACTCCCGCTCCTGACCACTTGGCTACGGAGGTCTTATAAAGTCCGAAAGCAAGCTTATACGGCATCAGCCAGAAAAAAAAAAAAAAAAAAAAAAATATATATATATATATATATATATACACACACACACACACACACACACAGGGTGTCTCATCAAAAATATTGGTACAAACGTTTAGGGGAGGTACGCAACATCTAAAGGAATGTGAATCGCATAGGAACCCATAACCGGAAACGTCACGGGGAAAGTAGTAGCAGAGGCACAAGAAGCAGAAATGACACAAGACAGTAATTAGTGGCAAACATTTATTTGACATAATATTAACAATGGAGTACGAGATGGGATGCATTTCATGATGTTACAACAGATGCTCGAAGGTTCAACCATGAGACGCGATGCATGCGTGACACCGACGCAGCATGGATTGGCGGACACGGTCGAACACACCTGGAGTATCTTTGACAGTAGCAGCAGCGCAGACGAGTCTCTCCACGATATCCATTTCCGGCTCCACAGGCGATTCATACACGATAGATTTGAGGGCCCCTCAGAAAGAAATCAAGGCTCGATAAATCAGGTGAGCGTGGGGGCCAGGCAACGGGTCCACCACGGCCAATCCATCGACGCCCAAAACGCCTGTTCAAATGGTCACGAACACACCTTCCATAATGGGCAGGCGCTCCGTCATGTTGAAACCAAATGTTGCGTCTCACATTTGCTGGAGCATCGTCAAGTAATCCTGGTAGAACTTGTTCAAGAAAGATCCGATATTTAGCGGAATTCATGCGGGATGGTAACAGGTATGGGCCGACTAATCAGTCACCGACCATACCTGCCCACACATTTATTGCGAAGCGCTGTTGTGCCGCATGGGGGCGCACACCGTGTGGGTTGTCGTGAGCCCACACACGAGCATTGTGCTGATTGAATAAGCCTTCCCCGAGTGAAATAAGCCTCATCCATGACCAAAACATAGGCTGGAAAATTCAAGTCTTGAACACCTTCTTGGAGAAACCACTGCGCAAAAGCCACACGTGCAGGATGATCTTGAGGGAGCAGTAACTGAACCCTTTGGAGATGAAAGGGGTGTAAGGAATCGTCGTGCCAGACACGCTGTACGCTGCAACGAGACACTCCTAAGGTAGAGAGGCAACGGCACGCGTGTTGGTAGTAGGATTATTCTGGACGGCATTCAGCACACTTTCTTCCATGGCGGAAGTTCGCGTTGAACGTGGTCTGCCCGCACTACCCCTGTTACCTCTAAATGACCCATAATCGCACAAATTTTGATGCACACGCGCAAACAAACGGTGGTCCGTTACACCGGACCACCGTTTGTTTGCGCGGCTCGTCCATTGCCCTCTGCTAATCCATACACTAGGTGCATATCGGCCAGCTCACAGTTGGCCGCCTCCGTAGCCAGGTGGGAAGGAGCAGCAGTGCGTAGCACACGCTGCTTGATTAAACCGGGGTTCGAGCCCGTCACCACCAAATACGGAGGATGCGGAAAGGTCAGGGAATGACCACCGCATATTTCCGGAGCAATATGGCCTTAATTGCTAATGCTCCTAAAAACCAAACAACAACAAGCTCACAGTTCGTATATCGATGCATGCTCTTCGTGCGGCGACTACTGCTTGAATGAGTAAACCAGAAATTTTCCCTCTCGCGAACTGATGAACAGCGCTGTCTACCGACTTACGGTGACGTTTCCGGTTATGGGTTCCTATGCGATTCACATTCCTTTAGATGTTACCTACCTCCCTAAACGTTTGTACCAATATTTTTGAGACACCCTGTATATATATAATTTTCTCATTCCTTACAATAATTTAGCCAAACCTTTACAGTTATTCAAACTACTTGCCTCCACAACATTAGGTGGTTTACTAAAGTAACCTCTAGAAGTTTCTTCTAAAGGTTACTTTGAATGCGAATTTGCACACATCTCTACCTTTACAAGAGAATGTCTGTACGACTTTCTGCACATTCCTTTTTCCAATTTAAATTTACGCTCCCTTGTGTATTTTATCTGAGAAAGGGCAAAGATGCCATCAGAATTTAGAGGTAATTTAATGCTTTTTAAAGCCTTATGCACTTCAACTAGAGAGAGAAAATCTTTATTGAAACTAAATGAATACAATGTACATATATAGATTTAATTGAAGTTGCAATTGTCCCGTCACGGCCAACGGCCAGGGGCTCACATCAGAATAGATAATAGATAATACACATGGATAATAGATAATGCTCACATCTGGATATATAATGGATAATGCACATTGTAAAATTAAAAATGTAACATGTAAACATGTCATTACACTTCCTGACATTACACAGTATTAAGTATATTTACAAGTGACATCGTACGGTTATATTTACAATAAAATTTACAATAAAAATATCTTATTTACAATTTTATTTACAATAAAAATATATAATATACATGAATGGCGCTTCTCTGTCAAACGAATTTTGTCGTGGCATAGGAGAGCTTGGCAGATGGTGTGGAGTGCGCACGAACTTGTTCTTATTCGATTCTGGGATTGGAGCGAGCTGCTAACACTTCTTTCCTGTAGGTTTTATTGCTGCAAAACCTCTGCAAGTCAGCGTCGAGGTGCTGTACTTCCGGTAGCATTTGGTTTGGAAGGAAGCGGTCTGAGATATGAAGAGTCCGATTCCTCGAGCAGAGCATTGGGGTTGACCGAAGTTCTGGCTTGGGTATTCGCCAGTAACACGAATCTCAAATGGACGGTGTTGAGATCTGAACAGTGATCATTTTAACTGTAGCTATCAGTTGTTGTATTTCCATTTAAGTAGCCAGAATTCTGCAGCGAGGATTGGTTTCTTCGTTGTAGTAGCTGCTGATGCCCACACTTCAGCAGCATAGAGGAGTGGAGAATAGATTACTGTTCTGATGAATTTCTTAATTACACCTGGCTCCTTAATATAATTTGTTGTTGTTTAGCTAGCCATCGGAGAGAGGCTGCTCTGGAAGTGAGCTTGTCAGAGCATGAGCATGAAACCGGAGTTTTGGGTCAAATACTATTCCCAAATCCGCATGTGTAGGAGTGGCAGATATTACAGTTCCATCGAGTGTTGGGGCTATTATTGTAGGGGTTGGTCTGAGAGAGAACACCATTAGTTTTGTTTTTTGTGGGTTGATCAAGAGTCCATACTGTTTGGACAAGAGTCCAAACAGTATGGACTCTTGATGAGACTATCATTAATGCTTGCTGTAGCTTCAAGGTGATTGTTGGAAGCAATACGCGTTAGAATTTTTATATCATCTACTAGGTCACCAGTGGATGCCTGGTTTCCATAAACTGCAATATACAGAACCTAAGTCTTTTTTTGGTGAGAAAGTCTTTTTTGTGCCCCTAACTAATCATTCCCTGCATCCTTTCCAACAGATCTGTGCTTCCTAAAATGAGGTTTCAAAACCTATGTACAGTATTCTAACCATTGCCTTATACAAATGGGACAATCACTGTTTTATTCCTGCTGGAAAAGTATCTGTATATCATTGACAGAATCCTATGGGCTATTCTAGCAGCTTGCTTGCACTGCCCAGAGAATTTTATGTTGTCTATGCAGTTATCACTAGATCTTTTTTATACTTCAGTACCTTGAATTTGGTACCACCCAGATGGTATGTTATTCTGTTATCACTGCTACTGAAATGCAGTGCCTTGCATATATCGCTGTTATATGTACAGCGTCTTGATTCTTTGGTGAGGGAACGGACATTTTGAAGTCGCCTGAATTGGAAATAAAGTTATATAGCGACATGAAGGGGTTCAGAGCTTCCACATGAAAGGGATGCAGTCCGAACACTTTCTTGGAGTACGCTTCTGTTTATAGTGGAATGGAAGAACTGTTCTTATGCATAACGTGGATTTGTCTTCCAGCCCGTAGTTCTTTAAAAAAAAATTGAATTTGGGATTTGTAATTCTAAATTGGTTTTCTGGTATTAATAGTTAGGGGATTGACAGTCTGTCATATGCTGCTTGATGTTCAGAAAAAGGATGTCCATTTGTCTTCTGTTGTTTGGAGTACATTGGATTCTACAAAAGGCTTCGAGGAGGTTTATGGTTGGTGCTCTGTTTTTTATGGTGGTGTGTAGGTTTCTGGGTCCATGACAGAAGCCACTGTTCATTTATATGTTTGGTGATAGCTCTCTCAAAGACTTTCATTATATTGCATTCTATGCAGATCGGTTCTATATTCCATTACTGGATTTTTGTTTTCGGAATGGGTTTTGTTTTTAGATTGAGGGTATAGTTTCAGACGAAAGAATCCTGTTGATGGTGAACAAGGATCTGTTATGAATTTTTCTTTAGAAATTTTTTATATTTCCGTTAATAAGTATAATAATTATTGCTTGTTTTATTATTTTGCATTATTATGTCACTAAATGTTCATTGTGTTAAAATTTAATAAATTCATTTTAAATTCTCATGCTTGCGTTATCACGGCCCTAGTGATTTAAGTATATTAATTGGAAGATTGAGTTTATAAGTCTGGAAACCGGAAAAATTAGTAGTTTTTCCAGTTGTGTGGAGAGGTCTCGCTTTAAGTCCAGTCTTAGCCTGGAGGAATTTCTTTAGTTGGAGCTGTAGTTAACCGATCTCAGGAGGAGGGAGTAGGGTTCCCCCTTGTGAGTTATTCCGGGATTTCCAGCCAGCATATGCAGATCGGTCTGTGAATACACACACTTGTATAGACATAATACACAATGATGCAGTATAGTCTAAGCCGCTGATGAGCCTAAAACGCAACTAGTAAACGAACATCATATGTTATCCCTCGCAGGTAACATGTGGTCATAATCACTTTTCCCTTCATTCAGTGGAAAAAAGGCCTGAGGGTTGTATGTTTCTTTCCTTACCCCCCCCCCCCCCCCCGAAACTCGGAGTTTTTCATACAGCATACCGAAACCCGACTGTAGAATAAACGAAAGTACACGTACAGACATAGTATACTGACCGCCCAAAGCCTTAGTTGCCTTGGCGCTTAACGCACATGTAGCGATCCACTGATCGCAGTGCATGAAACCACGAATGCTGCGTCCTACATGATTGTCTGGATTTTCCTGTGCACCGTACATTGTGGCAGTTTTGAGGAAGCAGCCCTTACACCTTACATTTTCCGATGCACCATGCTATAAAGCAAGAATTGCGAACGCATTGTTTGAAGAGAATAACAGTGTAACATTGCAATGGCTATCGTCAAGACCTGCTTTTCACTCTTTCTAGAAATATGCCCACAATGGGTCAAACGAAATGAACATCTTTGGGATGAACTGGAACTAAGAATTAGGGCAGGATTAAGACGGTCCCCTTCATTAGTGGAGGAGTGTGGCACATTAACACCATCTATTTCTTTGAAAACTGTCCCACGGCTTTTTGTATGGCAGATTGTAAGTAACTATAACATTACTGTGTACGATTTATTTGGTGAGTCAAGGAGTCCACTGAAAACCAGCGGTCTATGCATTTCTAGATCTTGGTTGTTTACATATAATATTATTTATTTGTATAACGTCTAACGTATAGAAGTTATGTGGTCGTAACCCTTGTTTTTATTGCATGAATAATTTGCATAATGTGCAGTTCTGTAGAGTGATAGATCAATTTCTATTGGCTACTCAGACGTTTCATGCCAGGATATCATAATCAATATCAGTATTATATCAAATATTCGCCTTCGGCGACACTATTCACAATAAAATATTCATGAAAAACATTTTTTTTTTCTGTTAATTTTGTCGAGCAGTGTATAATATGAATTAAAATTCAGAGTTTATGCGTATACAAATATATAAAAGACAAAAATGAGTTGCTCAGGCATGCATTAGTTAAGAAATAGGAAATCATTAAAGAAACTGTTTAATATGATTTAATTAATATAAATTAATTAAATTTAAATTTATATTAATATGAATTAATATAAATTTAATCATATTAAATTTATATTAATTCATATCATAAATTCATATTATGTAGCGAAATATGTTTCAGAATAATGAATATAACCCGACTTTCAGTTCAATAAGGGCATACGCAGTTATCCAGAAACTTTGTCCCCTTTTCCATTGCACATGAACCTTTGCATTTTGAGCGTGCTCCCTTTTCAAGCTTCGCTTGTGGGCAGCCTCCCCCCAACAATTGTGATTCTGCAAGCAATACTGAATTTTAACATTTGGTTGTAGGGGACGAATAGTAGTAGAAAGAAGTTAAAAACTGTCTTGATTGCAAAAAATAGAATCTGGGTGGGTTGTTTTGGATGTCTGTGAGATGTCAGTATCTGAGTAAATTTTCTGTTTATACTCGGGGATAAACACACGCTCAGAGGAGTTCACAAGATAGAGATAATACGAGAAACAGCACCATATTCAGCAGTCACGGGCTTGAACCCAGGTCATTCAAGGCACCTGTACTTATGCACCCGCGTGCATGACGAATTGGCTACGGCGGCCTCTATCATGGTGTGTTTTAAGGCCAACTTTTATGGTTACGAAATGAAAAGCAAAAATAAAAAGCTTGGGTATCAATTCTGTTCATTTGTTAAGTTTTTAGGACTACGAAAGACAATGCAAACTTTAACAGTGTTAACCGGATTAGTCCAAAATGTAAACAATGTAACACAAACAAAATGTAAAAAAATGATTGTCACCGAATTGTAAAATGTAAAAATGTTGAAGAAAGAAAAGTGTCATTGAAAAACAATACATCTAATCTTATCGTTATGTATATTCATTCATGCTGTTCAAAAGAAGAGATAAATTTATTCTGACCCTCAGATTTAAAGAATCGGAATGCCGTCAGTTGCGTAAGCTCTTCTTAGATGTTTCTTATCCTATTGTTTCTCAGGAGAATGTCCGAAGAAGTATTTATATGTGATGTGAAAAAAGATATGATGGATAAAAAAAAAAATCTTCAGTTGCAAAACACTTAGATGACATGGGTCAGGAAATAATGTCTGGCAATGTGTGAGTCATCGATTTGGGCTAGTTGTTCTTGACAATACCGAAGCTGTCACGCAAGCCAACCATTCTGAAGTTATTAATAGACCCATGATATGCCTTGTTCAGCCAGTCATCTAGAACGTTAGGGAGCTCGCTTCTGCGAAATTGAGCAATCCACCTTGCAAAATTAGGCCTATATTTTCTTACATAGGTAGATCGAACTGTGGCTGCAATTAGAAAGTTATACAATGTATAATATCAGTCTCGCTGATTTTTCTGTTGAAAAATCAGCGAGACTTATAAGAAACGAAATATTTTACTTCTAAGGTATGCCCTGTTTTCAGTCTGCCACCTCTTCTAAAGTTTTGCCTTTTGCGATATACTGGGTTTGAAATTGCCAAAAGTTGTTAGGTGACTTTATTTTAATCCAAATAAAATCTTTCCCCTTCACTTATTTAGTATTGAAAGGTCACTCCGAGCCATATAAGCTGAATATGGAGACTGCGACACTTGTGGTATGCAGTGTTTGGTCAAAATATGAATGGACAAGGATGTCACTTGCATGACATCTTAAGATCCATTTATATGGACAGGCGGTGAAGCATTCAAGAGTAGAGAGAACGTACGTTGTCTTGGTAAAAACACATTCCTCATACCATCAGATGTGCCTCCGTTTAGCCCTAAACAGTTTTTCAGGACACCACAGTAATAAGCTACATCATCAAATAACGCCTGTTACAGCATTTTTCCGGGAAAAATTTGAGCTCTGCTTCTATAATACAAGCATTGGGGTCAGAGAGGGGGGGGGGGCTATTCATGTATACAGTTAATTTTGAATTAATCGCCGTCAATTTTTGGGTCATAAAGTTCCGAATCCATTTACAGTAGTAATTCTCGAGAGTTACAACTAGTCAGCGACATCTCACCTGTTGATGAAAGAGATTTTCGCTCTCATCAACAAACAGTGATGAACGACCGCTAAGGTCATTTGAATTATAATAATAACACTAGTTTACAAATTTAACTTTGTTCACTGGGGTTTGAATTTCAATAGGTTTTACTGCCGAAATATGTTGCTGTGATTTCAAATATGATTTACATTTTTTTCTGTCACATCCAGATACATCACAATTTAAGATATAGAAAAGTATTGATTTTTACGAAAGTAAAAATCAATACTTTTATATTAAAAATCAATACGAAACTTTATTGTATTTAGTAATGACAAATTGATAGGATTACATTTTCATATATCAAAAAATACGTAAATATTAACAAGTATTAATCAGAATTCTGAAACTTTCATTAATCAGACCTTCGTCTCTTTGAAAAGAACGTTTAATCGTTTTTCTTTTATGTCCAGTGCCAGGTTTCTCTCAAACACCAGCAGTAGTCGGCCATCACGCTTGTATTCCACCTTCCCTGGTACCTCTGCTGCTCTGTTTCCTTTATGTCCCGATGGAATCTCTCCCCTTGTCCTTCGCTCATACGTGTAAGATTTTCGGGGGAAAATCAAGATGGGCATGCAAAAAGTGAATTTTGATCCTCATATTGCAACCTAAATTGCGAAGCTTTTCGAGCGTTTTGAACAATTTTCTCATAATCCTGTGATTCATGATTTCCTAGAAAGTTTTCCATTACACTTTTAAAATCAATCTAGGCTTTCCTTTCAACGTCAGTCATAGTAGTTTCAAACTGACCGTCTAAAACCAATTTTCTAATTTGGAGACCAATGAAGATACTCTCCTTAAGTTTTGCATCAAATAAACCGGGAAATTTACTGTAAAGGTACTTAAAGCAGTTGCCATCCTTATTCAGTGCTTTAACAAATTGCTTCATTATAAATAAATTTTCTGTTTATACTTCGGGACGACCAAATGGTCAGAGGAGTTCACAAAGATAGACAGAATACAAGAAACAGCACCGTATTCAGCAGTCACGGGCTTGAACCCCGCTCACTTAAGGCACATGTACTTATGCACCCGCGCGCCTGGCCACTAGGCTATGCCTAACTTGATATGTAGTGGAAGTAAAAGTATTTTATCTGGCTTCACCAAACTTTCGTGAACAATATTTTTTGACTCTGGTGTAAGATTGTGCATCCGAGGCCATTGTTTCTTTGTCCAATATAGCGCTTTAGCTCTGCTATCCCATTCACAAATAAAGCATGGCATTTTAGTGTACCCACCCTGTTGCCCCAACAACATACATAACACTTTTAAGTCTCCACATAGTTGCCATTCGTGATCTTGATATTTAATTTTCTCCAGAAGCAACTTCAGATTGTCATAAGTTTCTTTCAAGTAGACTGAATGAACAACTGGCACAGATGTGTACTTATCTCCATTGTACAAGATATACAAGAGAACACCTTTTAAACTAGTCTTAGAAGAGTCTATAAATAGTCTCCAATCACTAGGAACATATGATGGAACTCCTAAGGCACTTATTAAACCAGCGATATCACTGCAGTATACGAGAGGACCTTCTTGTGAAAAATACTGTATAAACTGCCTTTCACGATTTCTGTACCAGGAAAATGATGTACCTGGAGCAAGTAAGTTCTTCGATTGAAGTCTAGATCCCAGAATTTCAGCAGCATACTTTGGAAGACCTAAGTCCCTTACTAAATCGTTCAGTTCGACTTGCGTGAATTGCTGTGGCTTTAAAATATTTTCTGGTTGATAATATTCCCCTTCACTAACCTCTTTAGCTTCTGCTTCGGTGGAAGAAGATGTGGACTCCAAAGTTTCTGGTGGAGGTTTTACAGGCAGATCAGGTCCATGCGGAACCGGTCTTGTGGCTGACGGTAGATCTGGATATTTGATGTCCTTTTAATTTTTGAATTGTAACCTTTAACGTCATATACACAAAAGTAACATTCGGCTTGGCTTACTGGCTCGCGCCACACCATAGGAATAGCAAATGGCAAGCACAGCTTTTTTCCTTGACTCCATTTCTAAGATGTTCGACACATGTTTGGCATACTTTATGCCAGTGTTTCTCAATCTTTTTACTCTCGTGGCACATTTTCCAAAGAAGAAAAATTTCGCGGCACACCTACGTAGTCATAGAAGAAGAAATTTCTAAATTTCGCGGCACACTTGGAAAATTTTGCGGCACACTAATGTGACGCGGCACACCCTTTGAGAAACACTGCTTTATGCCATGCCCACGATTTATCCTGATTGCCTAGTTTTATGTCAAAGTATGCATAATACGATTTTTTTTACAAAATCGGTAATATTTCGCCTCTGCGTTACAGAAACAAAACAACCACATATGTAACCAAATATGTCGGGACTGTTTATGCACTTTCTGGTTGCCATACTAAAAGAAAACTTACACACAATGAGAGCTCACGACGGTTTTTACAGGAGTACTGTGACCGCATAAGGGATGTGCCACTTATATAGGCTCTGTGGTTGAGTGGACTGTACAAACAAGTGAGTGCATGCTCAGACAAGTTGAACCCGTAACTACACACAGGAGTCTCCTAGACTTCACTCGAAGATAATAAAAATTCTGGAAATCACAGATGGGCCGGAAGAGCGGGATGGGGGCCGTCTACCTTCCTGTGTCAAGGTCGGCTACCTTGCAGTGTGTGTAATTACAGGTTAAACATGCACAATCTATTGTATTTGAAATATTCGACACTGGTTACGAATATAGGGGTATAAAACTTGTAAATCATTGCAGAAACTATAGTTATGTACACATTTGCGTATAATACCTAGGTAATATTTTGTTAATGAATTGTGAAAAATCTTTACGTGATAGAAACAAACGGACTTCGGTTTAGTAATCAGTAAACATGCAGAAATAACTGCCACATATTTTTACTCAAACTCCAGATACACTGTAAACAGTGTAATAAATCACTGCTGATCAGAGTATATTTAATGCACTCACACTGAATAAGTAGCAAATAATATCCGCACTCAATTCGCGCATTACTCTTTGGCTGCAATTTAGTTCATGTTATTACAATAATAAAGATCATGTCCGCATTACGGACATCATCAAATCGTTTCGTTATGGTGAACCACAACCAATAACACTTATCTACGATAGGTATATGTAATGGAAATACATAAGAGAAATTTAATATGATATGGTATGTAGTTATAAACAAATCATGTGTGTCACCTCGAATGGAACAGCGCATTTTGTCATCTTATCTAACAGTTTACAAATGTGAATCTGGCTGTAATTTCATGCTGAAAGCTATTTTAGTCGAACATTTCAAAACATTATTTAGATATATTTTCAGTATTCTAAGTCTCTAATTGTATATACGAGTTTTCGACACAGAATTGGTTAAAATAATTGCGAGTCTACCCATATTACTAGAAATCGATCGAAATCAGTATTTAGCGTTTTGCATCTCAAAAAAGAAAAAAAAAAAAAAAAAAAAAAGAAAGAAAAAAAGCTATTTCTTTTTCTTCGAACAGCTAATGTCATTTTGACCCTTTTCCATCGAGCTGCACGCCTACAGTTAATTTTCTAGTATTGTTGCCCGACTCCTTTCAGTTATATTGATTTTTGTGTGTGTGCCACCTTTCGTCCAAACCCAAACGTATCTCTTGACAACTTCTGCGTCGAACGACAGAAGCCGCATATAGGATATTCCATTTTAATTCCCCAGAAGCTTTATATGTTGATCCGCGTCCCTTGCAGCGTTAAACAGCTGATATGGCTACAAAGTAATCTGTTTATTAGCATTCCGAATGTGTCGGCATGGTAGCTTGGAGGTTTATTGGATTTCGTTAGGCACTTCTCTGCTTTGTCTACAAAGAAAGTTCAAGTTTAAGCAAAATTAAACGTCACTTTTAATTAAAGCGGTTGGCAGTATGTGTTAGGGAATGTACAAAGATGGTTATAAAGTCCTGCATTTGCTTCAGGAACGAGTATCTCAACCTCTACAACTGAGGTAGAATTTGTATACGAACCTCAGCGGAAATTTAATTAGAATAAAGAATATATGTAAGAAAAAAAAGTGGCCGTCAGGTGGCACTGAACGAGTCCAAGTATTTAAATACTGTGTTTTTCTCCTTATTCTAAAAGAATCAAGATGTCTGATGAGTGCACACCAAAATATCCACGGAAGTGATGGCTGCAAGATGTCAAATGGTATCCTTGAACAAACATTGATTCTTTACCAACAGGTTTCCGGAGAATTACGGTGGCGAGACGTCTTACTTGACAAGTGTTGGCGATTTTGGTACATGCGCAGTATTTGACAGATTTGATCTTTTCAAATTTCTAGACAGTAGATTCTCGGAATTCAAACTGGTATAGTAGTTCGATATATTTTATGGCGTCATTATGTAGAGGTAGTGCTGCAGTTGTTGGCTGCTGATACGATTGGAAGCTGAAAGTAAATTTACCTGTGTCTATTGATCTATGATATAATACGCTCTCTGCATACGCTTCATTTGGAAAATTCCTTCTTGAAATAAAAGGAGAGTGTAAACAGTAAGAATGACTCTTGGAAACCAAGGAGTGAAATTGTTTTCGAGAGTTTCTTTTTATGTTTATTCTCTCTTGAAATAATGGAAAATCGATCGAAACATTTGGAATGTGTGCAGCTGGAATCCAGTCTTAAACCATCCTCTTTCCGTTAAGTTTCACTCGAAATGACCTAAAAAAAAAAAAAAAAAAAACACTTAATCACTAGCAGAAGGAGTGAGTCAACTTCTGATTGTACTAATTCCAATAATTGTAGGGAAAAAAAAAATACACTCGGAGGAAAAGAAACTTGTTTTGGCTTTTCGATGACATTTAATAAGAGCTTTGGACAAAGGAAGGAAAATGTGAAAGGAACTCTATGATTTATGTACTGTGATTAAACGTGGTATCAGTTGTCCTTTAATTTAATATTATGATTTTGGTGATTTATTAGTAGACATGGTTGGAGGCGATTAGTTTTAGAGAAATTTAGTATCAAAATCAAATTAACTGTCTACCATTCAAGCAGTGACCGAGACCAGGGAGGTAATACAAATTTGAATTAAGGTTGGTTTTCACCTGAACAGCGCATTCAGCAGCTCGGTGGGCCAAATAGATTACGAGCTTTTATCATAAAGTGTTTCGTGTTTCCATTCTTAAATTTGAACTACGGTAAACCCCCATATTTTACAGACTTCAGATTGAAAGGACTAAAAAATTGACCCTCCATTTCAAGTGTGCCCATGAGATAGGGAAATACGGGAATTAATGAGTCACGGCAGGCGATTGTAAGTGCCTCATTCGGTTTATGGATACGCTCGGTGTATCATATCGTTTAAGTGCTCGTCTCTGCCCTCTTTCTTTATTATAACCTTACTTACAGTGTATCATTGTGGCCCTTGAGTAAACTGGCAAAAACAGAAAGCGTGTGCATATGAGTGTTGCAGAAATTAAAGCTGTTAGAGAAGTTTGACTCTGGTGAGTATTTTCCTGGTTCTTGAGGAATATGGTGTGTGCACCTAAATTGTGAGAATTGTGAAAAGTAAGGCCAAGCGTAAGGAATTTTTAAGGAATCTGACTGCTGACTGTGAAGATTCATCCAGTATTTCGATTTCGGGTTCTTAGTTCCGACTCTGAATAAAGTTTTTGCAGGCACGGTCATGGTAAATTAACCTCTATTGACTATGTATCAATAAATAAAATCGAGGTAAATAAAAGCTTTTTTTTTTTTTTTTTACTCTTTGACTTTGTCCTTTGTTTGTGACACATACAAGGGGTGGAAAAAATAATGGAAACACCTGTGATAAGAGTTACAGGTATGCACTAATATGGGGTTGTGCCACTCTTCGCTTCTAAAACAGCTTGTATTCTACGTGGCATAGATTCACATAAATCTTGAACTGTCTTAAGAGGAATATTGGACCATTCGTCATGGAGGTGCGTTTGAAGCTCCTTGAGTGCTGGTGGAGGAAATTTGCTTTTCACTCTCTCTAGAAATGTGCCCACAATGGCTCAATAACGTAAGTGTGGTGATTTTGCAGGCCATGAGAGATGCTTAGCCTCAGTTTCATGCTCCTCAAACCAAGACTGGACTTGAAGGCTGTGTGTATTGGAGCATTATCATCTTGAAACATGGTCGCGTTTGTGAGAAACAGTGTTTGCACCATAGGATGAACCTGGATACTCAGAATATGACGGTAACGGGTCTGATGTACCCGAGTGGTGAGGAGGGAGAGTGCAGTAACACACGCTCTTTGAGTGGACCGCGGTTCGAGCCCGTGACTGTTAAATACGATTAACGATTGTATACATGATTTATTGTACTCTTCCTGCCTAGTGGTCGTGCCCCGAAATATGAGGGGCGCCCCCGTAGCCAGGTGGACAGGAGCAGCAGTGCGCAGCACACGCTTCTTGATTAGACCGCGGTTCGAGCCCATGACCACCAAATACGGAGGATGCGGAAAGGTCAGGGAATGACCACCGCATATCCCCGGAGCAATATGGCCTTAGTTGCTAATGCTCCTAAAAACCAAATAACAACAACAACAACCCGAAATATGAATACGAAATTTATTTTTTTTTATTGTTTTGTAATCAGTGGCAGTAATTCGCCCATTCAGGATGATCATAGTACCTAAAGAATACTAAGATATTGCTGCCTAAACCATTGTAGATCCTCCTTTATGTTTGATGGTTGGCACAAGACAGTCAAGAGGGTGCGTTTCCTTTGGAAACAAACTCTTGCTGATGTTGAGAAAAGTGTGAATGAATGATTCGTCTGAAAATATGACATGTTTCCAATTATTACGTGTCCATTTTTTGCGCTCCTTACACCATTACAAACTCTTTTTAGCATTACCATAAGTAACGAGTGGTTTGCTAATAACGACTCCTTAAATTTCAGCTTTATGAAGTTCCCCCGAACTGTTTTGCTAGAAACTGGATTGCTGAGAACGACATTAGGTTCTGTAGTTATTTTTGAGGCAGTAGTCTTATATTTTTGGTCTGCGATCCATTACCGTGTTCGATGGTCTCTTTCATTCAACTTCGGTTATCTGTCGCAATCATCCTATCAGATTTAGTTTTACTACATTTGGTGAACACAGATATCACTTTCGATAGAGTTACTCTGAATGCATTAAAGAAAATAGCAGTTTTAGTCACCGATGACCCTGCTAAACGTGCATAAACAATTTGACCTCTTTGGAATTTAGACAGGTCGGTCATTTTCTTCATGTACCTTTTTATATCACTTCTAAATAAACATCAGCTTTTGTCCTGTTTCCTTCAAAGTACTACCTGAAAGAAAGAAACAAACAAACAAACAAACAAAAACTTTACTGCAAGTTCATAAATACGTCATACAGCCATTACAAAACTATTACTTTGATATCAGGTGTTTCCATTATTTTGTCCACCTTCTGTACATATACATAGTAACTGTTTAAATTTTCAGTTATGTGTGGTACGAATGTTATCAAAAAAAACTTGATTTTATGGTCACTCAGCATTAACAGTAAAATGAAGGATTTATTGTATTCACCGAATGACAACTAGTTAACGGTTCTGTGTAGTTTAAATAGCGGGGTGGATAAACAGAATGATACGGTTTGAGGTTCGAACCAGTTTATTGAAAGATATAATGTGTAGGGTATGGAAGAATTCGTGACATAATTTTAATTAATTAGTGAATTAAATTTTAATAATTCCATGATTTGTTAGCAGTCATAATTCCAGACTTAGTTCTAGAATAGTTTACTATCAAAATCAAATTAGTAATTTCGGTATTGCCTTAATATTGTACACTTTGAAATTTATTTAAGTGGATTTATGAAAATTATTGTAATAGTGCTTTCTGTTTTAATGATGAATGAAGAATTTTTTCTCCTATTTAAATGAGAGAGAGACTCAATTTATTACTTTTCTAACCCCTTTCGTCAACTTATCCAATACATACATTAACATGACTGAAAATTTCCATCTTTATCCATGCATTAGTTCATGCAGACCGTCAAAGATGACAGCAGCCATAGCACTCTCAAGCTTCTCGTGACAGCAGGCTCCTTTGAGGCTGTCAAGAGAGGTCCGGTTACATGCTACAGACGAGGTTTGCTTCCCAATAAACATCATTAAGGTTTATTCGATAATGGAAACAAGTCACTGCTACTTATTAAGCTGTCGTATGACAAATCAGTAATGACTTTTAATATTCTTCTGGTTAAACAATGCAGTCATGATAACTACTGAACACGAGGAAATGGCACGTTCTTCTAGGAATTAGTTTCATCATTTATTTATTTTTTTCCCTTCTACGGTAACCAAGTAGGCTGCTTATTTATTATAACGAATGAATACGAACGAATGAAAGTTTCTGCATAAAGTATCAAATAGACTAAACCTTTTCATGGCGTCAGTCGAAATAAATGACTCATTGAAAAAGTGAAGTTTCCAAAAAACTGACAACTTTTGAAGAACTTAGTCAGAACTTTATCTCCAGAGAGCTGCAGTCATCTATGACGACATAATATCACCTCGCCCGACATACCGCGAAAAACGAAAAACAAAAAAGAAAAACACGTGAATGAACAATTTAATATATTTCCCCGCGTCGTATTAGTGTTGCCTAGGAAACCAGATTTACGGCCGAGGGGCTTACATTATTTAGATGCTTGTGTCGGAAAGGTTTTGACCAACATGGATATATATTCCTGTTCGCCTGTTTGACTACCACAACTAAAAATTACTTTCCATTCAATAATTATTTGTTGAATTTGCGTTGAAGTTCACATTACGTAAACCACTGATGCACCGACCACAGTCTGCTGAAGAGCTTCATCCAGCCAATAATGCATTTGCTGAAATTAAAATATAAATAAAACGCAAAAAGTAAAACCACAATGAACTTTCCCAACATTTCAAGGAATGCAGATTTTTAAGAAACATGTTTGGTAGTGCTCGCACTAATTACATAATTATTCATACACCAGTATTTTGCAATAAAACAGATTTTTTCTGAAGAGAAAAAATCTGTTTTATTGCAAAATTTTAGTTTCAGTGACACTCCTAATCCTTCTCAGTCCCACTATCAATATTGAGTAGTACAAGCTGATATTTTGCATCTCTCCTCCTCTAAAGAAACCATCAGCCATAGTCTAAGAGGGCGCGCTCACAGTGTCCTGATCCCGCTCATCCCAGAGATATTCCACAGGATCAAGGTTAGGACTTCGTGTTTTCAGACTAATTCTTCAACTTCCTCCCCAAATCTTTATACTTCAGAACGTTATGTACACGCAGACTCTGTTTAGGGGTCGATGGATCCCTCACCATAAGTTTCTTAGCATACCTGTCTGCTGTTCTACTTCTTTTCAGCGTTGGCGTTATTCGATTTTGGAAGGTTCGAACGCTGGCACCGACAAATGACTGTTGTGGATATTCGACATTCAGACTTTATCGAAACTCAGTAAGCTCCACAGTGTTGGTTACTACTGATGTGTGGTGCTCCCGTGACATTTTAACCATAATTTACCCATAATAGCTCTGACCACCAGTTCCTACTGGTGGTCAGACCTCTTATGGGACAAGGTTAAAAATAGGAAAATGTTTGACGAATAAAAACCTGCCTCTTCCTCGAAACTGGGTATCAACGATATTTCCAGAATGCAGTTTTCCTTTCCATAGAAAACTTCTGCAAGCAAGGAATAGTTCTAAATTTAATGGCTGGGAGAGTTGGACAGGCGTGTTATATATATATTTCTTCATAAAGGTGTGATCATTACACATTCATTGTGCAGGATTTTCTATACACTCAAGTGTTTTTAATGGTATTTCTATAATTCTATAACCATTTTTGTATTACAGTTTAAGATAAATTATAGATAAAGTAAATAATAGATTTAATTTTTACGCAGCGATCGTAAAAGATTAAAGAGTGCGTGACGTGGCGTATGCATGCATGAATATACTGTTCTGTACACTCGTCCACTAGCTTGGAGGGTCATTGAATATTTCTGTTGTAGACAGCAAATGTTGTGTATCTGTAATTATTAATAGGATAGTTATTGGTGCTTTCGACAAACAGCAAGCTCCGAAAAGTGTAACTTGAAGCTGCTCTTGATTTATTTTAACTTTCTTTTATGTTTTTATTTAGGATAATATTGTAGCAACAGTGTTCCAACTTGTACCTAATTAGCCGTAGGTACAAGCTTTTTGCAAACCATGTATATTCCGTAATTCAACCTCGAATAGTTAATCTAGCTATTGTACTGTTTTTCATTTATTATTTATGTCAGTAACTACGCAGAAATAAACCGGCTAGTCGAAACATGACATGCACTTCCCAGTTGCCACATAAATGCTGCATTGTGTAGCAGATGGAATCATGGTGTTGTTATTAGTTTTCAGGTGCATCAATAACTTAAACCATATTGCTGCTTTATGTATTATGCCTATACAAGCGTTGTTCAGCGGCCGATTTGCATGTTTTACGGTTTGAAACCCGGAATAATTCACGGTAAAAACCCTACTCCCTCCGGCTGAGATCAGCTAACTACATCCCTGATTGAATAGACATTTGGAAATTCTTCCAGTAATCAACGACACTCGGACCCAGACATTTCTAATGGTCTCTTCGAGTGGTAAAGTGGCGAAATCACTATACTGTTACGGAACCGCAGTCCCCCACCCCCTTCCACAGTGTATAGTCGTATAGTGGCTTTTTTGGCCCAGCGCGTTGTCTGCCGGTGATTAAAGGTCGTTTCTGAAAAGTTGCAGAAAGAAAAGGGGGGGGGGGGAATCCAATGCGTCAATCCCCTTTAAAGTGTTTTGTATGTTTTGATTGATGATATCAACGTAATTCTGCAGTAATATTTTTGATTCATTTTCTTGGATGGCATAGGCCTAGAGATAAAAGGCTCAAAGGAAAAAAACAGAAAATATCAATGAGAGAGAAACACGTCGCCTTTCTAAAAACTGCATTTTTATCAGCTATAATGGAGAGATAAAAGAAAACGAACACGAACACATACACATAAGCAGACAATTGGGAGGGATCGAAGATGCTGAGAACAGCATACATTTGTCAAATTGAGCCAGCCCCTCGGTAGCCTTACTGTAATCGATTTTGTCGATTTAGAAGGACTACTGGTGTGTTGGCCACGTGATCTTTGATTCTGAGCTCTTCCAGTGAGAAAGGGTGACTACAAAATGGGAAGGAAGCAAAATCGATTGGACATTTCACTTTAAAGTCTACTGCTCCAAAACACATTGAAGCAGCTGGTGGTCCAGAATTTCCATAGGATAAGTTCTGTTATGAGTGTAGAATTGGTGAATGTTTGATAACGCCGAATGCCACCAAGATTCTTAATCGTACAGAAATTTCCTGTTATAAATTTGCCACAAAATTTAAAGTCCTGGGACTTCAGAACAATCTTCATAAGATTTTTCATTGAACGTTAGTTTGTTAATTCTCTTCATTAGAAGCCACTTGGCAGTGTAGTTTTCTTAACTCACCGAACAAACTCTTTAAGAAATAATAAAATAAAATTACAATCTTTAAAAAAACAGTATCCCGTTGTTTGAATTCAGGTAATTTATAATAGATTAGTTAGCATCGGTTATGTTTTGCGTCCGCGATGTTTTCAACAACCAGTTGCATTTCATCAAAGATTAGTGCAGTGATCAAACTATACGCCTATCGCTCAACATAAAGTTTCAAATTGTCAGTATTGATTACTTCCTTAATGATTCATTAATTGAATAATTTATTTGCTCCAAAGATTTAGGTATCTCCATACATCTTGTATTGCTACACATACTTTCAACTTATTTGTTCAAAAGAAACAAATTATTAGTTGAACAACTTATTTGTTAAAAATTTTGTTGCGTTCAAAATAATTTTTTTCAAGTTTATTGCATTTGAGACACGGAAGGTATCGAACATTTTGTGAAAATGAGAAGTGTAGTTTAAAACTTGCATAAGGAAGATAAATCGCAGTGTTTGCTGCCAACGCCACTTACATTCACGACGAACTATTTTGACATACTATGTCATATACTTGATCGAAAGGAAGTTTGGAAAATCTGTGGATAACTTTAGAATTTAGAAATAAGCTTGGTCTGATCAGTCGATGCCAAGCTTTGCACGCCATACGTCGAATTAGTGACTGTAGAGACGTCTCGTGAAATGCATGCAGAATTTTGCCGCTTCAGAACCAAGCTTCATAACGTTAGCTAGTAACAAGTGAACTGTCTGTTATGTCCACTTCAACAAATGAACAGCACTGCTCTTCATTTGTTCAAGTGGACATAACAAGAGACAAGTGGTAAGATTCCCACAGATTAATTTGATAATCCAGATTTGGGAGGCTTTTGTAGAGTCATTTGACTTTGCAACAGCCTTACGGATGCCTTGCACACGTTTTGGAGTCGACAGTTAGTTTTATATATTTAGACTTACCACAGAAGGTTTCTTTTCACGAAATTGTTTCATAATTTTACAAATAGCACATTTCCTAGGCGCATCTCTTGTTTTGAATATTTGTCCGTGTACGATTATTGCATTTGTATTAAGATCTAACGTAAAAGCAGCTTTCAATTAGAAAGCAATCCTGCTGCAGTGTCATAGGAATTTTTAATCACTGTTGTTGATATTCAGTCAGACAGACACACAGCATCGTGTTTCACACAAGTTTGAAATGTTTTTCGGAATGTTTACTGATTGTTTGATCAAGATGTATAAAACACTGAGTTTTTCAAATTAGTGCATTTAGCGATTTAGTATGAAATTAATTTCGGATATACCTATCAAATTTAGTATAATTATTTCGAACGCATTGCATTTTATTCTATTCTTTCTGTTATGTACCATAAATTATTGATTATCACAAATGTTATTTATTTTGAGCAATGCTAACGTCTAAACTCTAGACACATTAATGATTAGCGGATAGTAAGTAGTATACTTGAAGATAGATGAGGTCTGCCTGGTAAAATACATTAATTCTTCCTGATTATTTGAGTAATTGTTCAAGTAATGTGTTATTATTAAAAAGAATTAATAGTGAAATAAGTGGTCCTGCATTGACCATTTATTCACGGTCAAGCAAATTCTGGAAAAATACCAAGCTACTGGACATGATATGGGATTAGTGTTTATTGACTTGGAAAAAGCTTATGACAGTGTCCCAGGAAAGATGCTGTGGAGTGCCATGGAAACAATATCAATACGACAACCACTGATCGGCATAATTAGAAAAATGTACAAAAATAACACTTGCTGCATTAAAATTGGGTCAGAAATATCAAGGAAATTCAAAACATCAAAAAGCTTTATATATATATATATATATATATATATATATATATATATATATATATATATATATAAACAGAATTATCATTTTTTAATGACCTAACACTTTTCATATGTCATATCTTTAAAATTTCAGAAGATGCCTAAGACTTTTGTTTTGTAATAATTTACTTCTTTCCTCCTCGATTTTAATACAATTTGATTTAATAAACTAAACAAATACGAAGCCTTAATTCGTAGTATCCTATTAACACTCTTTCTAATTTGCTTTACTTACTTCTCTCTGGATTTTAATAACATTTAAAATATAGCACATATTTCACATTTCCGCTGTGATTAGTATAATAAGAAAATGGCAATAATTCATAATTTTTATATTTAGTAAACTGATAACAAAAAAAAAGGTGAGATCTTCCAATGTAACGAGTTTCATATGCGCGAACCGAGAACGTTTATTTTCTGCACATCCGCCATATTGCCAATTCGTATAATTTTATTTATTTATTTATTCAGTTTATTGCTTTTTACAAACATCCATAGAACAGCATGCAAGCTAGAAGGTTGCAAAAAAGGAACCAACATAAAATAATTACAATAAAAAAAAAACAAAAAAACAATGACATTATTGATCTGTAGAAATATGTACTCATATTGTGGGTGCCTTCACAATGAGATAGCTGGTATTGCACTACTTCAAATAAATAATGCTTCTCTAGTAGAGAAGACTGCTGTTATTTTCAGTGAATACCACCACCCAGACAATCGTTTCGAAGCTAGTGGGCTTTAATCATCAGTGGGTGGGCAGGTACCCTGGTAATAATAATAATAGTAGTAGTAGTGGCATACGATGCAAGAAAGCAAGTGTATGAGTTTTTTGCAGCATCAGCCAAAAGAAAAAAAAAAAAAAAAAAATCACACCGTTCCCTCCAAATGCCTGTCCAGTTCCTCCTTAAATTTATTCAACCTATCAACTTTCTCAACGGCAGATGGAAGTTTGTTCCAGCAGTTGACCACCCATTGGCTAAAGGCAAATTTGTGCACATCTATTCTACATCTGACTTTTCTTAATTTGAATTTATGCCCCCTTAGGATTGTAATCTGAACAAGTGGAAGGATTCCCATTAGAATTCATCGTGCTCAACTCATTCAAGGCCTTATACACTTCAATCAGATCACCGCGCTATTGCCTAGTCTCCAGCCACTGCAATTTGCAGAACTTAAGCCTCTTTTGGTAAGAGGATCCCTTCATTCCCCTCACCAATCTTGTTGCCCTTCTCTGTACACAGGTGGTAGATGACTTTCATTGACCGGTGAAATACCACCACTTTGCTTATTGGAGGCTTGAAGTGGTGAAACCCATGTTTAGTCTCTAGAGCAAAGTTTCCGGTATTCTCCCCCCCCCCCATATTTTTCCTTCAACCCATGCACGGTACTAAGTACTATAGGTTTTGATACCTTTCGTGTTTGGGGTTTTCATAAAAAAAAAAAAAAAATGTACAATTGATATTTGACATTTACATAAATATAAGGAATTGGACAAACTGAACTTTAGATAGGAGAGTTCATTGATTCCTCGGATCAAGGAAAAAAAAACACAGTTGGTTCTTTCTTACTAGACATCTCCAAGGGATTAAGGCGTGGCGCATGCTGGAAATATATTCTTCAGGAAGGAAAGGTTGTTGAGTTTCATTCTTAATGGAAACTGAGAATTCTGTCTGCTTCTGTATCGGCATCTTGGCCCACTTGGACAATGGACTCTTTTCCTTTCGAGAGGCAACCGCTAGAGGTCAGCAGCTGACATCCGGTACACAGCATTCCTGAGATGTATGATTAATTGGTCTGGACCTTTCTTTTACCAATATCGATCTGGTAGCTGTTGGGCAGGATGGTGTACACGCGATGCACAATCTCAGTCTGGTAGTTCTTTTCCTTATGAAATCGGTCACAGTCAATGTCCAGGGTGAGGAACATACCTATGGTATTGGAAGGGAACACCCGGTCAACAGATTTTATCCTGTTCCTGGGTGGCTGCATTGTAGTTTGTCTATGTCGACGGGGTCTGCTAGGTGGTGAAAGACAATCTCAACTATGCTAGGGATTTCTATCTTTTTGCTGATGAGTTTTGAAAGGGTAGAAATGTTCATTTTGATTAGAATCAGTTGCCAGGGTACCCAATCTAGTTTGCTTGAAGGGCACTTCTAGAGCTGGTAAACGTGTTTCTTAGGTAGCGGTTAAGCCACCTCAGGATCCAGTATTCCACAGTCAGGAACCTCCTGAGATTTTCAACTGGCGCGGAAGACCAAACAGGGGAGGCATAAAGGGCGATGGGAGAGACACATCTCACTATATAACGTGTTACGAGATTAGAACTTCGAATCCCTGTCAGTTCCTGTTTAACACGCCACAGAGCCCCAATCGTTCAGGCACGGAAACAAACGTAATATCCAGCGCTTATAAACTACAATATACAGTATATGGGTAGCCTATGTGATATGTATGAATAAATAGTAATAATAATAATTGATGGCTTTCTGTTTGCCCGATTTTAATGAAATTTGGGATGGCTCGACACACCTTTTTAAAAGAGCCAAGTACAGTATATGCAGTGCGCGCCGCTTGTTGAGATCACTTCGGAACAGAGATTAATTAATAAATAAATAAATAAATTTTCTGTTTATACTCCGGCACGACAACTAAGTCAGTAGAGTTTACAATAAATCGTCAATACAAATATTTATCGTATTTAGTAGTCACGGGCTTGAACCCCGGTCTACTCAAGGAACGCGTGCGATGCACTCTCGCTCCTGACCACTGGGCTACGTCAGGCCAATTGATAACAATAATCGAAGAAACAAGACTACGACTGTTCTGCGTTGTTTATTTATGCAGAGTGGAAATCCGTACATATAAAGGTGTACGTGGACAGAAAAAAAAAAAAAATTAAAATCAAGACCAACAATATTAAAATCAAGCAATACAGAATACTTTGATTGCCCACTATTTCTTTGAGAAAGTCATCAGTAAAAATGAAGTTGTCATAATGCTTTTGGAAATCCATTAAAAAAGAATGAAAAACGTATTAAAATCAAGAATTCGAAACGGATTAATGTTTCTCTGCTGTAAAATAAAACAGCCAGATTGGTAGGAGTAAAGATACTTTTATCAACAACTATATGAACTGTACGAAGCAATAGCGGTAGCCACGCAATCTGTCGGAGTTCAAGAACAAATCGGGGTGTTCTTAATCACTTCTGCTGCACATGCGTAAACCGCGATAAAGAAAAATGCAATAACGTAAACCAAAGCGCCTAATACAGTAAACTGCCTTTTTTTCCGATGTATTAGTATACGTCTGATTTGGACTTCGATGTGATAGTGACTTTTACGGGGTTACGTTATTATATTCGGAAACGGATGCCCGCAGAAATCTTTGGAATTACTGTCAACACTGAAGCTGATATTAAAAAAGAAAAGGTGAGATGCTATAATGAACTGAGACACGTTTGGCAAACCAGATGGGATCCAACCACTACAGGTTTAGTTACCAAAATATTTATCCCTGCAGTGACGTTTCTAACGGATAAAATGAACCAGAGATGGTTCTCTATGGGGTTATATTTATCTTATATTCTTACAGGACACGGGTCAATGAATGCTAAACTTTTTCGGTTTAGATTGTTTGACACTTATTTAAGTCAATGCGGTTTTCCAGAGACTTGGAGCCATATTCTTTTTAATTGTATTCTCTACACAGATCGTAGAGGAATATTAATGCATAATGTTGGGAATGTTGCCCCAGGGCATGAATCAGGACTCATCCAGAACAAACAATTCTTTACAGCTTGCAGGTGTTTGCGAATGAGGTATTTAAAAGAAGAGCATCAAACAGACAGGACACTTTTATCTATTAGAAATAGTAATAAACGGTTCTAGAATGGCTTGAAAATGTTGGTGGATTTTTTTTGATGTTATATAATTTCTTTATTTACACAACAACTGGTAAATGTTTTCTTGATTATATTTGAAGTTATAACTTGTAACTCTTGGAAGATCTAAGTTGGATTAGCACGTGGTTGTAATTAATACTGTGGAATTACTGCGCTTACTATGTTTTATTGTTTTGGTTTGATGGGTGCCTTATTTGGAATTTAGTTCTTTGTGTTATGTTAGTACATACGATGTATGTGTACCAGGACAGACATGATTTATTGGTGTTTTTATTATATATTTCATGTCAACTATTATTATTTTTTTTGTACGTTGTTAAATAACACATCAATCAAGTCTGAAGGTAAAATTGGATAAGATTTTACCCAATATTGTAACTAAAGCTCTAAATATTGTCCAAGACTTGGACAATATTTAGAGTTTTACAAGTCTGTTAGAATTGGTGGTGGCCACAATTGTCTAAGATGTGGATGAGCTGCTAGTGTAAGTTTTTTTTTTTTAATTAATTTATATATTTTATGTTTTTATAATGTTTTATTTATGAAGATGTAAGGTGCTCAGTTGAGAGTTAGTTAGGCAGATTTGAACTAACGTTCTGGATGCCGCCTTTAGTTTTAATAAAAATGTAAATGTAATGAACTTCATAAAAGTAATAACATTACACGATATAACATATAAATGATCATAATAAACGGCTGTACTGTAATTTCATGAAATTCCGTCACATGGAGTCGAGCTGTTACATAAGTATGGTAGTACGGACGCACAGGCATGGTGAAGAAAATAGTCGCTTTACTATACGCGAAAGCGCATAACTATTTAACTGTAATGAAATAATACTAATGTATAGTTTCCTCCACACACCATCTACCTTTTATAACAAGTGTAATTTCATGAGTTAGGTAAATCTTCACATAATTTTATAATACGAGTATGGAGAATATAATATATTCTCCATACTTAGCGTTACTAGTACCGTAACGTTAGCACATTGCCTTTCGCGACTACTAACTTATATATATAAACACACACACACACATATATATAAACGAGGGTTATTCTAAAAGTAATTCACTTCGCACGTCCTCCTCACTCCATATGCCTACACAACTGACATTTATCACGATAATAATTTGAAGTTTAACCTCAGCATGAGCGTGCTTGAAACAGAGTTTCTGCATTGAATGTTTATGTAGAGGCTTTTGAAAATGGATAGTAATATTGCATCAGGCCATCTGTTCACTGAACTTTAACTGAGGTGTAAAAGGAAAGGTGGGCTACCGATGGGTCCCACACTTGCTATCAGATGAAAACGAGTAAAGGTAAAGAAATTGCAATTTACAGATAGTATACATGGAGCAGTATGGCCTTAGTCGCTGATGCTCCTAAACTCCTACTACAGCAACAACATTTATTATTATTATGTCTAAGGCGGCACCTAGACTTCCGTCTATCTCCACCTGATAAGCTGACTGTGTGCAGAACCTCTGCAAAATAGACCTGTATAGAAAGTCCCTTTGCCAGCTGGCACCTGCACAGCCACTCCCCGGTGGCGAAGAGACCCTAATAACCGCCCATATTCACTTGGTACTGGGCATGGTCTTCTATTTTAAGTGCCTCATGCACAAAAATCCCGCACCCACCGGAAGTAGTGCTATACCGGTGGGTGCCAGCAATCCCGCTCCCAGGCTGCCCACACCTGAGAGCCAGCAAAAAAAAAAAAAAATAAATAAATAAATAAATAAAATAAAATAAAATTATATACCTATATACACACACATAATATAAACAAACTAAAAATTAAAAAAAAAAAAAAAAAAAAAACCACAGATAAAATGGATATAACCAAATCTTAATTAGTAATCATTAGATTATTCCAATGTCTTCTCTGTTGAAAAGCTGTTACACAGAACTCTTGCAGTGCTTGAAATTTATCCTGATTAGCAATAAGATCACTTCCACAGCCTCTAAATAAATTACCAATCTTCACTTTTAGCCTTTCTCTATGGTCAACATACAAACTACAATCATATAATAAATGACTCCAAGTCTCAGGTTGCCCGCAAGTGCATAAAGGAGAGCTGACTAGACCAAAGCAATGTAGTTTAAAATTCAATGACCCATGGCCAGTTAAAATAAACGATGTTACCATAGAAGGAAAAAACCATTTGTTGTTACTATCATAAGTAAATGTAACTGTTGGAATGAACAATATAGTCACCTCCCCAGTTACATTAAGATCCCATCTCTGTTGCCATATACCAATCAACTAAGTTAGAACATTTTTCTTAGCTTTAGCTATCTCTATAGTGACATCAGATGTAATATTCATGAAAGAAACAACTATACCTTTTTTTAAGTAATAACAAAGGCCCGATACACAATGTACAAGTCTAGAGGCAAATGCCCGGCCAAAACCTGCATAGCATTCGTTGAGACTGTTCTGCAGAAACTATAAATAACATAAAGCATTGAGCGCTGAATCGATAACAATTTCTGTTTAAATTTAACGTTAGTAACTCTGAAGTACCATGCTGATGCTCCGTACGCAACTATGGGTAAGAAGACTGCATTGTAGTATAAATTTAAAACTTTCCTTTTCAACCACCAATCTGACCTAGTTAATCGAATTATTGCTGCACTAAATTTTTTAACTTTTTCGTGTAAGTAATTTAAATGTGGGAAAAACGATAATCTATCATCAATTCTTATACCTAGATATTTCACCTCAGATACTAGGGGAATCTGCCGCCCCTTAATTAAAGCTTTTGGCGGTCGCGCATAATTTAGTTTCCCCTTAAGAAGCATCATGACAGTTTTAGTTGTAGATATCAATAGTTTATGCAGATCAGCCCATGACACTAGACTTTCTAATACCTGAGCCACTCTTATTTCAAGCACAGACCTAGATTTACCAGTAACACATAAAACCAAATCATCTGCATAAGCAATCTTATGCAGATTTTCAACTGATTGTTCTAGCCATAAATTAAGTACTAAGTTCCAAAAACGTGGGCCCAATACAGACCCCTGAGGACACCCTCTCGAAAGATTCATATTAAACTGTAGATGCTTAGCTTTCAGTATAATTTTCCTACCATACAAATAACTCTGTATCGTCCTATACAATAAGTCTGGACATTGCATACCCCTTAATGCAGACAGAATACTCTCATGCCACACCATGTCAAAAGCTCCAGTAAAATCTAGAAAGATGGCTAACACATACTTATCCTCTACCTGGTTGGTGAAATTCATGAGATCATTAGTGGCATCCTCCGTAGAATGCCCTCTCTTGAAACCATACTGATAAGGCAGGGTCAAACCATTTTTATCCATGACTTGGTTCAATCTTAAAAATAACAATCTTTCAAACACTTTGCCAAGATTGGCCAATAACGAAATTGGTCTATCCTCTTGGGTCATTTGGTTTTTTACCCGGCTTAACTAACAGCTTGATCAAACCAACTTTCCAGATCCCAGGAAAGGTACCTTGAAGTAAGCATTTATTATATAAGTTTAACAAGATGTTAGGATAAAGCTCAATCACTTTAAGAACAGCGATATTCTCTACTAAATCGATCCCCGGAGCTTTGGAAATGTTAACTTTCTTAGAAACGGCTCTCAGTTCCTCTAAAGTAAATAAGCTAATATCAACAGACCCAAGGTATGTTACATTAGACTCCTTGATACATTCTTGCTCTGTTGTCTCCCCCCACCCCACTTCTTCTTCTTCTTCATGAGGAAACAACTCCGATGTTATTGCCTGCACTGTTGTAATCCAATCAGTTGTTTCCACACCATTGACGATTACGGTATTCATTATCTCTCCAGGTCTTACTTTATTCATACTTAGTTTATAAATTAATCCCCAAGGATCTGTACTGCCCACACTAGTAACTAGATTTCTCCAAGCCTTTAATTTACTCTCATAAATAGCCCTATAATAAATTTTCTTTTTATTCCTATAACATGAGTGATAAAATTGAGCCTCATTCAGCCCCCACTGCCTATACCTCTGATATGTCTTCCTATATAAAAAAATACTTCTTTCATTAACCTGGATAATTCCGCATTCCACCAATTAACAACTGGCCTCTTAACTCGTTGTCTTCTTGAGGCACAACTGAGGGCTCTAAGCAATGAAGACTGAACGAAAGCAGCATACTCACACGCATTTAAAAAATTCAAATTAACCATATGTCTCCTGAAAAATCTAAAGCCACTGACCGTGCAAAACTAGATCAGTTAATCTTATAAGTAAATCTAGTTAATTCAAAATTATCAAAATCTAAAGTAGTATTTAAATCAGCCAAATTAATATGAAAAACAAAAGATCTATGATCACTATTCGTATAGTCTGTTTTCACAAGCCAATGACAGATTCGTCTGGATAACCCCTGAGTAACTAAAGTCAAATCAATGTTCGACCTGCCATGAACATTATTAAAAGTATAAGGCTGACCTGATATATTGACTACATACAAATTATTCATTAAAATAAAGTCCTCCATTAAGCGACCTCTCTGATCAGTCAATGCCGCTAAACCATAAGTTAGACTTTGCATTGGAATCCAATGCAATAATTAAATTACTACAACCAATTTTACTGAAAACTGTTTCCATATAATGGATAGAATTAACAATTTCGTGACTTGGAGGACAATAAAGAGATATTAAATTTAAAGACAGCCTAGGAGTACTAATGTTCACGCATGTTGAGTTCTGACTACACAGCCCAGAGAGGACAGTTATCTGCAATAACTTATTAAAGACCACAATTGCTGTTTTAGGTTTCACATCAACTACACTTATAACTCTGGCATCAGCAGGAAAACCAACAATTTTATGTCCATGTGCAAAGGAACCAACGGCTCCTGCATACACAAAATGTCAACACTTTCTTGCACGGCCACCATTCTAATTTCATCAGTAACCGCACGACATCTTTGGGCGTTGAGTTGAACCAACTTAAGCACACTACCTTCATCTTTATGTTGAAAACTACCATTCACATTAAAAGTACTACAGTTATCCATCATAGGTACGCGTACTGGCAAACTCTAGAGCCTTTTTATACTCAGGACAACTACTACTCCTTAATGAGTGATCATAAGCTCTACCTCTGCGCTTGCAGTTCACACAGCATGGATCTTTATTTTTATTTGGGCAATCAACAAAAATTTGGCCACCCTGAGCACAATGACCACACGACACAGTCTTGTGTGTGCAGTGTTGTATAGAGTGGCCATACCCCAAACACTTAAAACATTTAGTCACAACTGTAAAACGCCTGAATTTGTGTGACGTATATCCAAAATACAACCTGTCATTACACATAAAATTTTCCAACATGTGAGCATCTACCCCAATCAGCCAATTATTAAACCTTGCCTTGGAACTGTTACTAAATCTAAAAACAATGCCCTCTCTGACCTCTTGCTCCCCATATCCATAATCGTGAAGGTTTTTCTTATATAAATCTAGTAATATCCTCCTGAGTTAATTCCTTCGGTACCTCATACACTAAGATGGTAGGGTTCTGTAACTTTACTTTATCCAGATTAATACCCTTTTGAAAAAATACCTCTGCCTTACTGAGTTTATCCAAATCCTTATCATTATCTGTTTCAACTAAGTCTCCTTTATTTCGTATAGCTCTTAGATTTCTAATTTTTATTTCTTGAAACTTTTCCTTTAATGTGTTAACAATAACCTCTTTAACTTCCTGACTTGACTTATACTGTTCTGAGGACTCCTCAGCCGTGAAAATAACCTTATTATTTAATCTTGCCACTTTGCTCAGCTTCCTGTTATTATCCACCATACAGATATCATTTAATATTACCTGTTCACCTATTCGAGGCTGGCTGAATCCAGCCCTAACCTTCTCCGCATAAGTCCCCTTTTGTTCTGCAACATTAGATAGAAAAGGCTGCCCTCTTACAATGTCATCTAATAAACTGGCATGCACCTCCATCTCCTCTATCCTTGTTTTAAGACGTTCATTGTCACTAATGCTGTTGATATAGTCTCCATGTCAATCCATACGTCAAGTAAGAAATTAGTTGCAGCTTTAGTCACTTTATTATTTTCACTAGTCATGTAGTCAATAACTTTTTTCTTCAACTTTGTTACAAGCTCAAAAATAGTAGACACGTCAAGGTACCTCTGCCTTTGATCCTGTATGTTAGCAACAATTATTTCGCTCTCACGCACATTTGTGCCTGTACTTCTTCTCCCCGATTCCGAATAAAAACTATCTACATCAGAAACCATATTATCAGGCTGAATATCCTGAAAATCAGTTATCTTAACATTTGACAAATCATTTGTGAAATCTGTTATGGCAACATCTTCTTCTAACTGCACCCCCTGTTCAACCATGCAGCCAACTTTAACTACGTTTTCCACACCACCTACCTGAATATGAGAATAAGTATTACCAGACGTCCCAGCTTTAGTATTCACACTAACAGTACTCATTGCACTACTACCTCCACTACTTAAAACATCACTTGCTTTAATATTTTTAACTTTAGACGATTTCTCAGAAGCCTTCTTTACAGAATCAGTATTGTACAACGTGGGAACTCTGGAAGAAAGTGGAGGGAAAGCACCAATCTTCTCTTCCTTCCCCCCTCCTTTACCAAGCTTCTTACTATGAATTCTGCCTTCCATTAACTATAATAGTCGGTTCAAAGCAACCGACTATTATTAACTGAGACGCAACAATATTATTAACTGAGGATTAGTTAACTACGCCAAAAACTACAACGTCAATAAATAAATCTATCAAGAATTAATGTTACAACACAAGAAAATAGTATAAATCGAGCTAGCAACCCGACCAGTCTGCAGTCGCGGAGAACTTTTGCCACACACCCCAGCACTAGCCTCTACAGCAACAACAAGAAAAACAATGGTTATAATCACTGTCCTCCCGCCGACCGGGCTAGCCGGGTGGGTAAAGAAGTGCCTGCCTGGCAACCCAAAGATCGCGGGTTCGAATCCCGCCTCGGGCTTGGATCAAAGTACTGCAAAAACCTTGGGAAGTGCATTAAGGCCACAGAAGCTGATGCGCCAACAACTACCATCCGGAAAGGGTCTGGCTTCGAATCCAGTTTAACGAGGTATGGAACTTTTATCACTTTTTTCACTCTGTGGCTCAGTTAATTGGTCTAAGCGATTTGTCTTCCCTCTTTAATTATCATTATTGGTCTGCGTCACTTACTGTTTTGAAATTATTTCTTTCATTGTTATCTTAAGTGATGGGAGCGAAACTTCTCTAATTGTTTCAAGAGTGTTCATACTGGAAAATGGGTCCAGAAAAAGTGATCATACTGGAAAATGGGTCCAGAAAAATAGTCAAACCGACCAAAGAATGCACTTAATTTATTGATGTTATACACGAGTAAATACAACAATATTATGTACCCAATGCGAAGTTTACTTTTTTTTTTTTACCTGCTGTCTATAGAGAGGCATGAACACATGACTGCTTCTGACGGAGCGGTCTACTTCTTGGATGATGGGTGTACCTAAGAAACTGAACACTTAGTATATGTAATATAATTTTTATATGTACATTTACGTACAAGAAGGGTCGGCGCCTCCGTAGCCAGGTGGGAAGGAGCAGCAGTGCGTAGCACATGCTTCTTGATTACACCGGGGTTCGAGCCCGTAACCACCAAATACGGAGAATGCGGAAAGGTCAGGGAATGACCACTGCATATTCCCGGAGCAATATGGCCTTAGTTGCTAGTGCTCCAAATAACAACAACAACAAGGGTCGAGGTAGTTCATCAATAGTTTCAGTTTTACTTCTCATCTAACTTTAACAAAAGTTGAATGGCCAATAACGTTCATTGTTTGCCAGCTGCTCGGCTATCCCCTTGGGAAAGTGGGTACCTAGAAGACTATTACTCTTCCCCCATTATTATTATTTTTTTTACTTTGCATATATATATATATATATATATATACACACACAAAATATTACTATAATATATATGCCATTTTGCGAATATATTCGAGAAAAGAAGCTCAGTTCATCCTCTCCTATTTTTATTTGTTACTATATTCTTCACTTATTTCAACTAGACCACTATCTGATATTCATGCTGTGACTTCATGATGGCGCAGCGTACTAAATAAAAGTCGTTGCTTGTAGCCTGTTGTAACATGTAGTACACGATAACATGATGCATAATATAAAAGGGAAAGTTAGGGATGCGGTGTGATAGATGAAATGTACGATACATATTGGGATAATAAAATAATCTACTGAAGAGATTCTACCGCATTTTTGGGCACGAATTTACTCGTATGGCAGATTTTAATTTAGCCCGAAGGTAAAGGTAGCGATGTTATGCCAGTCTGGGAATGCGTTATGGGAAACATGAAGCTACTGTATTATGTGGCAATAGTGCAACGAGAAAATAAACGGAGGGAGGAACAATTTGCTGAAGTCCATGCATATTTCAAGTAACCTGCTTGGTTTCCCTGTGACTGAAATGTAATAAGATGGCAGCACCGTCGTCTCATGACATACTAACGTTGAAGAGAGAGGAAGAGAATAAAAAAATAAGGAAAGTAAAAAGGAACTTTCTGTAATTTTATCATTTTACGTTTTAGTTGTTTTAAAAGCGCATCATAATAGTTTAGTTATTCATCTGAAAATATGTGAAGCTTATATATAATGGAATTTTAATGGAACATAGTAAGAGTTAAGGCATGGTTCAAAGATATAAACAATGTACTGTAATTATGGATGATCAAAGAAAATGCTTTACTTAAACTTGCTTTGCTTTAAATCAGAATCTCTGAGAACAAGCTAATATTTTGGAGTAATTCAGTGCATTACTGGCAACTGGGACATATCTAGGATGTCTAAAATTAACCAACTGTCAATTTGATATCCAGATTTGCTTCATGGATATGAAAAAGAAAAGAAAAGAAAAAAAAATTCATTTCATCTCACTTCCGGAAGAGTGAGAGAGAATAATGATTTTGCTATAAAATTGTCTTTCATTATCTTTTGCGTCATTTTTTTTTGAAAATTGTCTCTGGAATAGTCTCCTTCATTATCTTCTTAATTTTTTTTTTTATTTTTTTCCCCCTTTAATTATCATTATTGGTCTGCGTCACTTACTGTTTTGAAATTATTTCTTTCATTGTTATCTTAAGTGATGGGAGCGAAACTTCTCTAATTGTTTCAAGAGTGTTCATACGTAAGGTCGACTTGATTTTATTCCCTCTCGTTAAAAAATTTTATGTGTGCGTGTGTTGACTCCTTTGGGTATTTTTTTTTAATTTCTCCTTCTGGAAGGAACTCTATTTTTTATTCTTTAAAAAATTTTGCATTTTTACCAGGTAAATCCCAGTTTGCTTATAATTATTGAATTACTGAAAAAGTATTATCTCGTAATAAGAGGTGTTCTCACTTGAACTAAAGTTTCTGCTGTTCGTGAAAACGGAAATATATAGAACAGGAATGCAATATGCAATTCTGTAAAACCATGGGTAAAAAAAAAAAAAAAAAAAAAAAAAAAAAGATTGTGTTAAAACAGACAAAAAAAGAAAAAATAAATAAATAAAATGTAAGAGAACTATGGACGGATTAATAATATATTCTATAGAAAATAAAAATTCGCGAGTAAAAAGAGTTAAAAAAGACAAAAAAGAAGGAATAGACGAAAATAAGGAGGAAACAAGTGATATTGAAACCTTCAGTAATTGATTGCTTGTTCTCAGAGACAACGAGATGCAAATCCTGATGCAGTGTGTTCGCTGTCTGGTAAAGCCACTGTTGCAAAAAGAAAGGGAAAAAAGAAAATGACTAGTAAGCGAAATTGTTTGCGAACGGTAAAGCTTCAGACTTTAGCAACTTTATTATATCCACCCTAGTAATGATTTAGTATACTTCTCTTTTACTCCAATGAAGAGTGTCTGCCAATTGTGCATTTCTTTACAGACTACGTGATCTTACCGAAGTGTTTTAGCTGGTGCTGTCAACTTAGATTATGGAAATGAATCTTTCATTATCTTCTGAAAAAGATTAGCTACTATTTTTTTTATACTTTTATCAAAATAATGATAAAAACAGTCCATATTTTATTTATTTAATCTTTGTGTGTTTCTTCTCACGAAAATTAGGTATGTAAAGCGAAGTAAATAATATTTTCATAGAAACTATAGCTTTTTTTCCCCTCTCTCTCTCTTTTTAAATAGAACAGTTAACAGTTTGTTCAGTGCCACTTTCAGGTTGTTCGAAGAGGTATTGGAATTCGGTCTACTGTTCGTACGATAGTCACTGGGGAAAACAGCCCGGTGAAAGGAAATTTCACAAAGCCTAGTAGGGTTGTTATAGTCAATAAAACACCAGCTGGTAACGTTTAGCAATTCCCGGACACAATAAATTGTCACCAAAACACTGAGACGAAAGAATTCGAACAGAAAGCAATACTGGCCGCTGAGTACTTCTAAAAGACGATTTTGTAAATATCGAGAACTTTTCACTTTCTTTTAAATTTTGAATCAATAGTTCACGTTTTAATTTGAAGTATGCTAGTGTTACGTAGACTATTTCAGCCACAGGTCATTAAAATTGTCAAGTATTTTGAAAAGCAAATGTTATTGAGAGAGAACAGAACCGAAAATTTGAACTGGATGGATATCGGAATAAATCGTAATGTTTACATTTATTACAAATCACCTGAGAAGTACAACAGGTTAGATTACACAAGTGTGTGTGTGTGTGTGTGAGAGAGAGAGAGAGAGAGAGAGAGAGAGAGAGAGATGAATGTCATTTATACCTCCAAGGTTTATGTATTATATACGACGGTATGTCATCGTTGACAGAGAACTGTTTCCAGAAAGATATTGACTCTGCAGAACTCTATATCGCGAAAATTTTCGTCGAATCCAAAAGCTGCGCAAGTGAAAAGCCCTTCTTACATTCAAGGGCTTTGAGTTAAACCACATCACAAAAAAGTCTATCCTTGAGAGTACCTAACTGTATAGCAGAAAATTTCAGTTGAGTGAACTCTCATTGCTCGTGCTCGAGAGCAAGACCGCCTTTCGCGAAAGAGGACTCTGTCTGATATATTCCCTTTCGCCTCGTCGCCTCACTAGGGTATCGTTTGAGGAAATTCCTTGAAGAAAACATAGTATGTAACTTTTCCCCAGGTTACTGTTATAAGTGCGACGGTAGCCGAACAAAATGAACGCTTTTGTAGCACCAGGTGTGTGTGTGTGTGTGTGTGTGTGTGTGTGAGAGAGAGAGAGAGAGAGAGAGAGAGAGAGAGAGAGAGAATATGCTCGAGTTATAGAATACTATACTTGAAAATATCCATACTAACAAAGTAAAGCACTTCCATGAACTGTAACTATTTATATATTTATTACTTATTTACTTATTTATTTATTACTTATTTATTACTTATTTATTACTTATTTACTTATTTATTTATTACTTATTTATTATTTATAAATTTATTTATTTTACTATTTATTATTTATAAATTTATTTATTTTACTATTTATTAACTATATTTTAACAATATAATTAATAAATAGTTAAATAAATAAATTTATAAATAATAAATAGTAAATAAGTCATAAATATATAATAAATACAGTAGTTAATAATCTCTTTCCTTCTTCTTTATATTAATTAATTTTTAACTTTAAAATCAATAGTAAATAAATAAAACAAGAGTACTGTGTAACAAGTAATTTTTATAGCGTTAAAAGCATCAAGTTTTAGTAAACTACAATACTGAACTATAATCAGAACTACAATACAGTAGATATAACTTATCGATAAATTTCACCTATTAATTACGTTAATTAGGTTAATTCTATTCCAAAGGTGAAAGAATTCTCGAACAATAGGTCTTTGGTGTGCTCTTCAAATCCTAAAATCGTGCATGAAATTACTTCTGCAACAACTCTCACAAAATTCTTCGTGAGGAACTATGCTACCTCATTTTTGTGACATATTCTTAGGTAAATTACGTTGATTTTTTTATTTTTAATGTTTAAGAGCGCACATCAGTACGAAAGTATCTGAAATTGTGATTTCTGATGTCAGTAAATATGAATAAGTTTACAGATTCTTAGGATCCCCCCATCTGAGTGGATTGCTTAAGGCAAGGGTGGTAACCTATGGCTCGCAGGTCGTGTGGCATCCATGCTGTGGTTTTATCTGACCCATCTGATGAAATTACTGAAACGTTTCTTTGAGCTCTGCCATGAATTCCAGATTTTCCTCATTAGAAGGAAAGTTTAATGAAAAGCTGTCTGATCCAGATTGGTTACGGCATTTAGTAAATAGTCAATTTACTAGTGAATTGACTTTATTTTAGTAAATAGTCAAGTTTATAGTAAATGTCATCCAGCAGCTAAATGATCTGAAATCAGATTTTATAACTATTTGTAGATGTAATATTTCCTACTGAAACTCAACTCTTTGCTAAACAGAAGTGAGTGTAGGGGAAACTTTCATTTCCTTGTTCTAAGAGTATGTTACAAAATGGAGGTAGCATAGTTTCTCATGAAGCATTTTGCGAGAGTTGTTGCAGAAGTAATTTCATGCGCAATTTTAGGATTTGAAGAATACTCCAAAGATATTCGATTGTTTGAGAACCCTTTCACCTTTGGAATAGAAGCATCATTAGTTTCAACTGATTGACGTACCGAGTAACGAGTATCATTAACTAAAGACGCCTTCCATTCAAATACTCAGGCGTAATTTCACAAATGTCTCTCAGATTCAAAATTTACTATTATCAAAGGACTGACAGCAAAAATGTTTATATAGTTGAAGTACTTAAAATATGTGCGCAGACATTTTCAAGAATAAAATTAGTAAAATCAAAATTTTCTCAAAAATGAATGATGATCATTTCAATCACTGTTTACGCCTAAAATCTGCCACAGATTTTCCGACAGATATCTCCTTTGTGGGTTTTAAAATTCGCAGTCCTGTCATTAAAATGAAACGTAAAGATTAAGGCTTTTAATTTGCTAAAGTGCGAGTTATTTCAACGAAGAATCGGGAGATTATTTATTTTAACCGTAAACATTTTAGTATTATTAAACTTTAACACACACACAAAAAAAAACTTAACTACATGTTTAGGTTTTTGTTATCAAAATAACAAAATACTAAAATCTTGTATTTAAAAGGCTTCACGTGTCTTACATCTAGACCCGCCCTACATTGTTCTTAACATTTTGTGACTTATTCCAAATAATAGTTGTTTTAATTTTTTTTTCTAAAGCTTTTTTAGAATTTTTAATAATTAATATTTAATTAAAGAAGACAAGTGGAGCCATAATATATTTGATCAGTTTTTTTATGCTTTCAGTTAACTGCAAAACCAGTGCCGAAAATAGATTTTTTAATTTTTTACCGGCATGATATCAATTTTTAGGCGCATTCGCATTTATCAGGTGTTTCTAAAATAAATGGACAGCTTGAAGGAAGAAGGTTCGCGCGATAAAATGGTGTGAAAAAGGTCTTATCAATAAGGTGAAAAAGGCGTACTGCATGAGTTAAAAAATTACCAAAACATTGAAAAATGGTTGAGTAAGTGAATGAATTCGTCACTGACACATAATTCACTGTTTACGTAGCAAATGCATAAAAATAGATTGATTTACTTTTGTACCTTTCTTAGGTGAGTCAGGTTGAAGTTTGATACTATTAATGCAATTACGTAATGTCATTGGTAAACTCACTTCCCCACCCTTCTTATTGTGCAGTGTGGGACGTACACAAGTACACACGCAATGGTTTTTACATTTAATGAATATGCAGATGTTAATTCGTGCTTAGTGAGTGTAAAGATAACAGTCAGATGGCATGTAGGAGATAAGAAGAAAACGTTCCCAGTCGCGTTGCTCGTAATTTCGAAACCTTTGTCACCGTGGACCAGTGACTAGTTGAAGTTGGACGACTCTCACGGAGTGTTTTAGACAGAGGTGCTGACGTCATGTATGCACTCTTGAAATGGAAGAAGAAATACTGAGCAGTGTAGAGCATAGTCTGAAATAAGCACGAGACATTTGTGAGCAAGATTGAGGGTGTCAAAGAACGTCGCACATAAGACGTTCCACGAAGCTCAGACATACCCATTCTATTTGCAACAGCTAAATAATTAATCGCTTTCGGTCCAGCTGCAGATTGAAATTCTGTACTTGGCGTCTTCAGAAATGTAACGGTGATCACTTAGGCCGCCGTAGTCGAATGGTTAAGCACAAGGGTTATTTATTTTATTCTTGTTTTTGAATAAAGTTTCCTTTATTTACAGATGAGTGCTTATTCACTGGCAGAGATGTCTTTAATTACCACACAGTCATCGTTGACCATTTTAAAATCATCTCGTGATTCATATCCAGGATATACAGAGGCGGTTTTCTTTGAATGTCTGGGCTGGCACCCTTAGTGACAATGTAATTGGTCCATTTGGTTGGCCAGATCACCTCTTAGGTTCAACCTACTAAAATTTCTTGGAGAAATTTCGTACTCTGTTAGCGTTATTGGACGACATCACACTGGCAATAAGGAGGACAATGTGGTCCAATATGATGCCGGTTCCGCATATTTGACTTTTGAAGTTAGACAGTGGTTACGTGGCCATCACCAATGGATAGGATGTGGAAATGACCGTCTGTTTTCATGGCTTGCCTGATCATCGGATATCAAACTGTTAGATTTATTTTTGGGGTGTAATGAAGCAGTTGGTGCACACTAATACATTCGACAGTCCAGAGGAATTGTGGAATTATGTGGAATCTGCGGGTAACTATGTCACGCCAAATGTGCTACAAGTATGTCAATCGCTGAGCTTTGTGTGAGAGAAAATAGCAGCGACATTGAATATTTTCTGTAAAATTGTTCATTTTCAAAAATAATTGTTTTATTGATAATAATTGATTGACATATTTTTTTCATAAAATAATGAAATATATTGATACTATTGGCAATTTCTTTAATTGCATTTAACTCACGAAGTAAGACCTTTTCACTCTACATTGAAAGGACCTTTTTCACTTCATTTCATTTCGCGAATCTCTTTTCCCTTAGCTGTCCATTTATTTCAGGGACACCGCGTATATGCATGAGGTCTATTGTCTTCACCATGTTCATCCTTCTGTCTATCCCCTCCGTCGCGGTCCGCATGTAATAACTCGACTCTCAACGGACGTATTTTCAGAAAATTTTATATTTAGCTATTTTAGAAAGATTAGTCGAGTGATTTCAAATTTCATTAAAATCGTACAAATAGAAATCCCGAAATTATTATTTATTTTTTTCATACATATCACTCAGGCTTTCCATATGTCACATTCTAGCTGAAGCATTGGATATATTTATTTTTATTTTCAGTTTATTAAATATATAAATCATGATATATTACTATTATGTTATCAAAGCGGAAATGTAAAATACTCGTTATATTTCAGTTGTCATTAAATCCAGGAATAAATAAGTAAAATATATTACGAAAGTGTTGACAGTTTGTATTGCGATCTGAGTTACGTGTTGATACTGTATTTGTATAATTTATTAAATCATATAGCGTAAAATACGTTATTGCATTTCAATTTTTACTAAAGTACAAAGTCAAGAATATTACAAAAAGTTGAGTGAATATTATGTTGAAGTATACGCAGTGAAGCGAAAACAATTACTTTTATATAGTATTTGTTATTAATTAGCTGATTGGCAACAAGTTAATTAGTTATGCACTTCTATTAATACAACAAAATGAAAATTCAATTAAAAAAATAGAACGTGCCTGAAATGTAAAACTACTAACATTATTTCAATATGCCTCGCAATAATGTCACGTTGCTGGGACTTATTAATATTTCGATAACTTCAATTTTATCAATATAAATAAAATATAGTTTTGGGTTCAATAATAATTAGACTGGGAAATTAGTTCAGTGGTTACAACACCGGACCACCAATATCATGGACCCGAGCTCGAATCCCACAGTGGGAAAAATTTCGCAGAGGAAAAATCGCGAAAGTCGCTTCATTGGACATACCTCGCCCACCAAGGTCGGCTGAGGCAGAATGGCACCATCTGGTAGTCTCTCCCATAACTTCCACCCACCACTGTTTGTCAGGGCTAAACAGGGTCAGCTCCATAGCTGGATGATGATGAGTTGTAGAATTATTGAAAATACTATATCGAGTGTGGCGCAGGATAAAGCCACTCGCGTTTTGGCCTTAGGCAGAGGGATCGACTCAAAAAGTCGAAGAAGACAGTGCAGCAAGTGACCTTACCCCCATATGGCTACCACAACTGAAGGGCAAGACCATCCAGCTCAACCAACTGAAAGTGCTTCCAAAGCTCCGCACGGGGCTGTACCGGCTTACTTCAGCATTTTGTAAAAGCTGTATGGTTCACATCTCATTCACTTTTGAACAGTACGTCTCTTGCTTATAAAAAGGTTGCTAACGCTCCTGCTTACGCGAATGTTTGTAGGAGATAACAGTCGAATTGCCCAAAACCACAAGGCCTTTGCAGGGATACTTTTCTGAATTTGCAGGTCCTTGACAAAATATCCGTATATCGGTGCTTATAGAAGAAACATGAGGAAGAATTTTCAAATAATGATGTACCAAACACTAAGTTGAGACATTTTCGTTTAAAAAATGGTAAAATTAATATATTATGTACAGCTATGTATGTTGTAAAGTAAACTTTTGACAAGTAATACCCAAATATAATATAATTAATGCAATTGAACCTGGGCGGGATTTTCATGGACCCTAGAAAATTGTCTAATTTGTGGAGGCATAAAATGAACCTTGCTCTTTCCTTATGGCGCTGTGCCTACTTTTCTTGTTTTTTTTTTTTTTTTTTTTTTTTTGTGGATTTGAGAAAAAAATCAGTAAAAATGCAGAAAAAAAATTTTTGAGGTATATTTAGTACTTGAGCAGTTTTAGAGGAGCGAGGAGCACATTACAATATATTGAGCACAAACTGCCGAACTTATTAACTTATTTACATCTGTAATCATTTATAATGATTGTCTTGTCCTTATAATCTCTTTTTGTGGTCAGTAGAATTTAAACTGTATGGATAATGTAGCGGTCTTAATTCTCACAGCAGAATAAACTTGCCTTTGTAACGAGGTGCCCTGGATTGCACTTCTTTCAACACGTGGCTTTAACTGCAGGGTCCAGTCACATTTTTATGACCACCTACTTACTATCCAGAATATGCGCCCTTCGCAGCATGCACCGCAGCCAGCCGCCGTGGGATGGACTCAGTAAGTTCGCGGAAGGTTGCTAGGGGAATCTGTGACCATGCAGACTGCAGTGCACCCCGGAGTTCCTGTAGGTTCCTTGGTGGAGGATCCATCCGTCTGATGCGTCGATCGAGGTGGTCCCATAGATTTTCAGTTGGGTTAAAATCCGAGGAATTCAGTGGCCAAGGGTGCAGCTTAAAGTCTTCGTCGTTCTCCTCAAACCATTCCCTGTTTGTTGTTATGTTTGTTTGTTTTTTGGTTTTTAGGAGCATTAGCAACTAAGGCCATATTGCCCCGGGAATATGCTGTGGTCATGTCCCTGACCTTTCCGCATCCTCCGTATTTGGTGGTGACCGGATCGAACCCCGGTCTAAACAAGAAGCGTGTGCTACGCACTGCTGCTCCTTCCCACCTGGCTACGGAGGCGCCACCACTCACGGACATGACGACATGGCATGGCGCATTGTCTTGCTGATAGATACCATCGCCCCCAGGGAACACGGTCAACATGTACGGGTGTACCTGATCGGCGATGATCGACAGTTAACCATTGGCGTTCAGGGTACCCTCCAGAGGTATCAGCGGACCCAAGGCATGCCATGAAAGGCGCCTCTGTAGTCAGGTGGGAAGGAGCAGCAGTGCGTAGCACACGCTTCTTGATTAGACGTGGGTTCGAGCCCGTCACCACCAAATACGGAGGATGCGTAAAGGTCACTGAATGACCACTGCATATTCCCGGAGCAATATGGCCTTAGTTGCTAATGCTCCTAAAAACCAAATAACAACAAAAAAAAAAAAAAAAAAAAAGCCATGAAAACATTCCCCAGACCAGCGTTTCTCAAACTGTGTTCCCCGAACAATCGCAATTAATAATTAAAAATATAAAATAAATAAATTTTGCATATTTGTAGTGTAAACCACTTTTGTATCATTATAATATTTAAAATAATTTTTTTTTCGGTTATTAATATGCTGGAATAGACCGCGGAACACTTTATTTTGGCGGGCTTTGCATCGCATGGAGAAGTATGCGTAGAGGTAATAACATCTACGAAAAAGTAGCAATGTGATCTAGTATGCCATTCGTACGCGATTTAGCCTGGAGTACACGGGTTGAAGGAGAGGAGGAAGCGAACCGATATCATTGTTAAATTTTTTTTGATAATTATTAGTATTTCGAAATATTATTATTAAAATAAATGACCATGGATTTGTGGTTGAAAAAAGGACCTTTAAAACGAGAAGCAAAGTACTTCTAGTAGTGTTACTGTGGTCGATGAAAACGAACACAATATTGTCACACTTCAAAGTGAGGACGAAGAATCGTAGCCTTTTGTTCCCCAAAAATCCGAAGTGAAAAAACAGGAACTAACTAATAAAAGTCCAAACGAAAGTATGACGACAGTTATTTGCATTTCGGATTTACATGTGTTGGAAATAAAGATGCTCCTGATGCACAGTGCGCCATATGTAATAAAATATTAGCAACAGTTCTTCGGCTCTCGCTAAACTTGTTTCGTGAATATATTGTGAGATGAAAAGTGTTCCGTGACTAATAAAGTTTGGGAAGCGCTGCCCCTGACCATAACGCTACCCCCATCAGCTTGCTTTCTGCCAACAGTCGTGTCCGGGTGTCTGTTCTCGGAGGTTTCACGCCTAATACGCCAACGTCCATCCACTCGGTGCAGCAGAAACCGTGATTCATCGGAGAAAGCCATCCGTTTGTTGGAGACCTTTTTGGTGGTCCCACGGTTCAGTTGTACGGCCAGTTGAGCAACAGTAGCGCGCCGATCGGTCTGACCAACCATTTCAGCCGACGTTCACCGTTGGGATCAATGGCGCATGGGGCTCCACACTTGGCACATCGGGTTGTCAAAACTGTCCCATTCTCCAGTCTTGATACACTTTCACCACTGCAGCACGTGAGCATTTCACAAAGTCCGCTGTTTCAGAAATGCTGGCACCCCTCGCCCGATAGCCGACGATCATGCCTTTTTCCAGGTCGATAGGTCGCGTGCTTTGCCCATGACAGAGGCTGTTACTGTGTTCACGGATGCCGAACATCAAGCCTTATATGCTTGCAGTGTGTGAACTTGACGCGCGTGCTGTATAATTCTCTAGGCGTGTGTGATGTTTGCATTGGAGGGTGGTCATAATATTGTGACTGGACTCTGTATATTACTACTTTGAAAACTAATTTCGTATACAGCATAGTAGCTTACATCGAACAACTTCTTTGCAACTATTTTGTCTGCGTGTTGCTGTAACAGACCAATCACTATCTAATAAGGGACTAGTTAGCCCCGAAAAAGTCCGTCATAGCAACCTCATCTTTTAAAAAAATATCCAGTTAAGTTTTCTGAGAGGCATCTGTAATTATCAGGGCAACTCTTTGCAAAGTCAAGTTCTTCTGCTCTGTGAATTAATATTAACCCATTGCATTATCTATGCAATTTAAATTCTGCTGGCAGCAAAAACAATGAAAGGACAAGACACCTGCAAACATTATATTTATATAATGTTTGCAAGTGTCTTGTCCTTTCACTGTTTTGCGTGGCCTCTTAAAGACAAATGCGACCATTTATACAAGTTTCGAATTGCTTTTTTAATATCTCTGGATTGTAAAATGTTGACTTTTTTCCCAAAATGTTTTTTAAAAAAAGTATTTGCCAACGCAATTTAAAGTATTTCGGATTGCCAAGTGCCAGATTTTACAGAGGTTTCTGTACTAGCTTTTCAATTTTTCATCACACGAACTACTCGATTTTTTTTTCTAATGAAACGCCTCTACGCCGTATCTCAGGAGAAAAATCATTCTTTTTTCCCCTGAAGTACTGTGTAGTTTTTCAACAGAAAAATGTTTGATTATGAGCATTCAGAATGTAGAAACATATAGGTACATTACTGAATTCTTTTCCACATCTTTAAAAACTTGTATTTTTTTCTTCAAATAATGAAGATAATACGACTTTATTTCTAAGTCGTATTTTCGCTTCGTTCGATTTCGTCCGAGCGAAATATCGAACTAAGGAACTAGTATTTCTTAGTTTCTGTAGTTACTGTTCATGATTTTAACATGCAGTTTTTATCACGTACAGTTTGTACAGAATTTATCGTTTTCATTCGTTTAGACGAGACTTACAAAGCATATCATTATCATGATTAAGGGCATCTACGGGGACTGAAATGTTTTCGTGATGGCGAAATTTTTAGTTAAAAGGTATTCATTGTAATGGGATTTTAATCTGTTGGTTACTGTGCACGCAGCGAGTCTCTTAAAGCTGCACTCCTATTTAACCGTACAATCATACAATTTACTATGCTTAGAAGGGTAATTGATGCTGAGGTTCAACTTTTTTCATAACTCAAATGGAGTATCCTTTTAACTTGCATGAGATGCACGCTGAAAGGTTAAAGTCTATACAAAAAGTAGCTTCGCCGCTGAACTTCACCACCGTCTTCGGTAAAATGGGCGTTATTATCCAGGCGATCGGAGAACCATACGTACATTTCCAAAACGACGATCAGGATCGTCTTTGGATAAGCTTTGCAGGACTTGCATCTTGTACGAGTGAAATGCATGCATCTTGAGAATCTTTTGGACGGTACGGCGAGGCGCCCCTAATTCTATGGATGTTCAGCGAGTTGACTTCTTTGGGCTGGTTGTTACCTTCGTTATGACCGGTTACTTCACCTCGTCGGAAACGGATGATCGTCCACAACAGGGTTTGTCCAACGCGCACTGCCTGTATCCTTGAATTTTTGAACTAGCTTTCCAACTATGCTGTGGGAGACGGCAGCTCTTCCGGGATGACATGCGTTGCTCTGCTATCCGCCGATATGACCAGCCATCGAGTCCACTCAGCAGTATCAGCTCAATGCGTTCGTCTTTCTTCAAGAACATCTTCAATCTGTAAAAAAATAAAATAAAATTATCTGTTTCCAGACTTTATGGTTGGGCATCCTGTATTTTAACTGTCTGAAACGAACACTCTAAAATCTAAATGTTTTTAAGCATAATTCCAATTATTCAAGTTTTGACTGTTCTAAATTAGCAAAAATTATCGTCAATTCTTTCATTCTTTAATAAATATGAATATAATTTAATTAAATTGATTTCGAATAACCAGAACTTGCTAGTCTAAAATATCAAAAATGCTGGTGTGAGGAATGCAAAGGAAGAATTGGATGCAGATCCTTTGGATCCAGATTCATGCGTTTGAACACCGATGAAGAGCGCACATTGGAGAAACCACTCGAGCATTGGAACAATCCTGTTGTGTACTAACAGTATATGCAGGTTGCGGTTCAGATATACTCGGAAATATTTCACGTTTACCCTTATGGACAGAGTTACTTTTAAGGTGACAATGCAACCATCCACCGTGCCAAATACATGAGAGAGTGGCTTTAGGAACACGAGGAGGACCTACCCTGGCAATCGTAATCCTCACTGATCAACTGTGAGAAGAAATAGAAAGACGTGTTTGTCAGCACAGTCCCTTACCCATGTCTGCCCATGAACAGTGTTTGAACGATCCACAATTCCTTGTCATTTTTCAGCACCTTGTTGACTCCACCTTACATTGTGTCGAAATAGTGATTTTGGTTGAGGGCAGTCCAAGCCGCTGTTAGCTTATGGTCCAAATAAAGTGGCCGGACAGTGCTGTTGTAGAGTTTAGGCGTATCAGTGACTTAGGCCATATTGCACCCTGTATACGAACTGGAAGAAAAACTCGAGTTTCCGGGAGAAAACGAAAACCATTCTATATCGCCTGAGATTAACTAACTCAGCCACGTTGTGAAAAAGGACCATAAAAATTTCTCACGTCATCGACAGGATTTGAACTCGAGTCTGTTCCACCTGGTGTGGGGAGGACGGGAAGTCTACCAGCTGTGCTACCGTGAGGGCATAAGATGTATTCCATTGAAGCCGGTATTATATACCATTAATTTTTATTCCCATGTAAAAATTCGATGCTTGTATTGATATTTATCTTTTGTTTCAGATTCTTTGTGTCAATTAACAAGTACGTTTTGATTCCACAAGAAACAGAATCGATATTATTGTATAGATTTATCACCAGTGCCTTTATACCTTGTCGTGGCTTGCGTTCAGCTATCCTTCGGCCACTGTGTAACTCACGGAAGTAATATCGGGCAAAGAATCTCTCCACAAAATCAAATTTCCGCAGCCTGCACACAAGTACCTTAAGAAAGTAACTGCTAGAGGTTAATGCTTTCTCTTGGCGGTGATTTATTACAACACCGAAGACGGGATCGAAGTCATTGACGGTGAGTCGTAGTAATAGTATTACGAGTCAACACAATCATTTATTTTAGCTGTCGTAAGGGCTGGCCTGGGACCTCGAGCAACTTACTTTCTTCAGAACTGATGACATTCCAGGTGTCAGAAGTAATAAATGCTTGAGAGACGGTGTAGAAATACGAAATGAAGCCGGTGGTTGAATTTTAAGCTCAGATCCTGTTCACCTGAATATTATACATATATCGAAAAGCAAGTTGCTTGAAGTTATACTCGTATTTTGGAATTCTTCAAAACAAAAAATCTAGTCCTCAATTATAAAACTTAAAAATCAGTCCTTTCATTATTTGATATGAAAAATTGAACATTTCCTGATATCACTCTTATAACTGAATTTTTACAACTAGCATTTTCTTAAATTTGTTTGAAATTAGGCGATGAGGAATAGATGGCGCTATTTTATCATTTTCACATGAAGTCATTTTAATTGATGTTTGAATGATAAAAACCTGTATCATACATACGAATACTTTTCTTGAATAACTTTTAATTAGATTCACTGAATCATAACTTGAGAAATTGATTTGATCTCTCTCGCACACGCACCCACCCACTCATCCACACACAGAACAAAGCGATAGGATCACTTCATACTTCCATAGCCAGCTTCAGCATTATGAAATATACGTTATCAAATTCCTTGAACACATTGATGGATCGTTACTATGACAACGAAAATCGACAAGAAAGTGTTTTGAAGTGCAGTTAGAGGGTGTTTTCAGTCGATTATACTGCGATAGTTACTGAGAAGGAATTCTGCGACACGCAAGACAGACACTTAAGTTTTTCGTTAATAATATTTATTTCCTTGACAATAGCAAAAAAAATAATTAATTTTATAACGATTTATTTTGGATACACAACAACTGACAGTTTAATAAAGATTTACACCTAAATAAACACAAGAATGGTTCTCATGCACGGATTAAATTGAAATGAGTAATTAAAACGAACCATGCCAAACAACATAAAAAGCGACATCTAGTGACAGTTACTAATTACTGTCCAATATACAGCACACGGTTCTGCCTGGATTAGAGGCTTGACAGAAAGTCATGCTTTACCTCAATAAATATATAATTAGAGCTTCGCTTGTCTTGAGAAAAGGATTAACTTCATATCAGGTTTGAGATTTTAGGAGAATTAAACTGCTTTTTGTTTTTTATTTAAAGACAAAATTAATTAAGGGAGGCGATTGCATGAAAATAATTAGTGGAGACACTCTCTTTGGTTATTTATGGCTGCAAAAAATCGTATAATACTTCTTCTGTACATATTCGTGGCACGGTAAAAAATAAGATTAGGTAGGTCTGGTTTAAGCAACTTATTTTTTTACGTTTTGTTTATTTCGTTTAAGAAAGAGCTGAATTTAGCGGCTTTACTTTGTCAGTATATTATAAGACGGCCTCTTCGGATGACGTCAAACAGGCCATTTATATTCAGTAATGTTTATTATTTGTAGGAAATGTCTAGATCGACAATACGTGAAGTACATCAAAACGCTTCCAGCATATCCGCAGGGAGTGACAGACACAGAGGTAGCGTTTTGGATTTTGTTGATTTTGTTTAGTAGTAGTTTTTTATTTGAGAAAAAAATTGCATCATATTTTAGTACGAATTCAAACCCATCGCCTCTCAACCCCAAGGCGGCAGAGTTACTGTTTTATATGAAAAATGCATAAAAGTTGCCATTCTTATCGAGAAAATACATACAGCCGAAGGACGCAGTTTCTAATTAGGAAAATTGAAACTCTGCCTATGAGTAACTTTTTATTCTTTATGTGTTCTTATTTCTTTATGAAATACAAAAGTTTAAAATTGAATATAGTGAAGTGTAAGATCTGAAAATCTTACAAAAATAAAATATATTTTTTTGACTTCTGAAGTTAGTTTTCCTTTTTGGATTCTTGCCGTTGGGAGAAATGTTAATAGCGTCAGTTCAATAAACAAGAATTATCCAGTAAGGATTGTAAAACTTAAAAGGTAGGAAGAACGAAAAACAGAAAAATTAGCTTTACATCCGTCAAAAACAGAAAACTGACGGAAAATACTATAGCAAACCCAGCAGGGGGTCCGGCGCTGCAAAAACAACTTAAGTTTTATGAGGGGTCACGCACCGGAAACGCATACGGCAAAACGCACACTAGTTTCTAAAAATAGATGCTATAGTAGCTAGTGTCACAATTTGTGGTTTTTTCTGAAGTGCTATAGAGACAAGCTGTGATGACACAGGAGGAGGTGTTTTGATGCATTCGGCCTACATGAAAGAGCTCAACGGATGTCAACAGGTAGGAAATAAAAAAGGAGAGGGGTATTGTGAATCACGTGCCACAAGGCTGGCTGACCTGCCAACAAATGAAAGGATAAAAATGAATATAGGAAGGAGGAGATTGGGTAGAACACTGTGGAGAGGCGTGACAGACTGGTAAGAAAAATTTGTGGATGGAGACGGACAAAAAAAGAGTGTCAGTGAGTTGGGCAGGAAGATGAGAGTGGGTCAGTGTCAGTGAGTTGGGCAGTAAGATGAGAGTGGGTCAGTGTCAGTGAGTTGGGCAATAAGATGAGAGTTGGAGAAGAAAAGAAAGGAATGAGTTTTTTTAGATAGAGTAGCCGGTGGAGAAAAGTGGCTAAGTTCTAATGTGTAGTGAGTATGAGGGGTAGATAAGCTTTAAGTGAACAGTTAAGTCAGTGATCTAATAAGTAGTGAGAGAAGCAGTCGAGTAAGTGGGAAGATGAAGTTGGAGCGCCGAAGTCGGTCAGACAGTCAGTCAAAAGTAGACTGAGTTTCGAAGTGAGAGACGAACACGTGCCATAGAAAAGAGGGAAAATTTTTCAAGATCCTTAAAGCAGATGAGAAGGAGTCAACTCCATTATGAAGGAACGAGATTGCCTGATATTCTGAGAGCAAGTACGCTGGAGCTGATGAAATCCGAAGCCGGACAAAAAGAGTACAGCCATTCTGATCAGATGAAATTAATGCGTCCATAAAGAAATACAAAGGTACCCAGGAAGGAATCCAGCATCTTATGTCGAACGCCCCCAGTGATTGTGAGATGCGACCCAGATAGAAAGGATCCCCTACTCGCTTAGAGAAGGATGTACCGTGAAGTCTGCCAAGTTATGTCAGTAAGTGATTAGTTTGTTTAAGTACTCTCACCATCACATCGATTATAGACACTTGATAACCAATTTATCAGAACTTTTGATTGAACACATATGTATAAGTAGTACTATATTATAATGAATAAGTTAGTGAATGTTATGAACTGAAGGACATTACCCAGGGCAAGTCAATATATATAAATAAATTTTGGAAAGGAATAGATATAAAATTTTTGAAGTGATTGATACTTGTTAATATTTGGTTAAATAAGTGAATGACTAAGTATGAATTTTGGAAGGGGATAGACGGATGTCAGTAACCCCCGAATGTGCAAGTAGTTAATTGTAGAAATTTGATAGTATTGATTACCTAGATTAGAGAAGGTTGTAGGCTATAATCTGTTAGAAAACAGAGTAATGATTTATACTGAAATTAAGAGTATCGGAGCTTTATCAATTTGGAGTAGGAATTGTTTTGTAATGAAAGGAGAATGTTAATAGATTCTTTTGAAAGTCAATTGAACTCAGGAGTAAGGAAGTAAAAACATTTTGTAGTTTAAAAGAAGAGATAGTTGTTTATGATTTATGTAAAGGAAATAGCCCTCCTTGAGTTTGCTCAATAGGCAAATTACTTTGCTCATTTACATTCTGTTATAAGAAGATGAAATTAAATCTATTTGGTCATGAGTTTAATAAATTTCTTTTGTTTGATGTATCTATGTAAAGGTGTCCAATAAACTGTATTTTTATTATACAACATTTGTGTGTCTCTTTGTTATTCTGAGAAAAAACCTATCCAAAGGGAATTAAACTCATCAAGGAGATTTTCCCCTAGAACTTGGAATTTTCTGTAAAATAATAGTCAGATGCGCAAGTGGGGAGTTATTATAAAGGGGAGTTGTTAATAGGGGAATAAAATATAAATAATATATAAAATGAACATTATCTAAAATAACTAAATTACACCCCCCCCCCCCCCCACAATTGGCGAAAGCAAGCCAGGATATAATTCCCAAACGGAAGGCAGTGTAGCAGAATAGCAAAGAAATAAGTTAAGCCCAGTTGCTGAAACTGAGAAAAAAATTCAGCTGGCGAGCCAGAATACATATAATATCGATTTAGAATTATTGTTTAATATAAAATTGATTATTGGTTGAAAAATATTAAGGTAAATAATGGTGGAGATAAAAAGTTAAGCATTGGGTTTGATTATTTATGTGGTATTGAATTGATCATCAGATAAATTTGCTGAGATAAGAAATTTATAGATTTAAAGTGTTAAACTTTGAAACACGTTTAATTATGTATTAGTGAATTGATCACAGATTGAACTTGGATTGAGTAGATAAAGGTGAATATAAAGAAAGGAATATTGAAGTATTAGGAGTAATTAAGTGTATAGGAATTCATTATTAGGCTAAGAGATAAGCATTTAGGACAGATTAAACTTAAAAAGGGCAATTATATTACTGTTAATTAATTTGTCAATTAAATTAAAGATGGCTACAAGAAGGGCACATAGCAGTAGGGACAGGGAAAGAACAGAAAATAATGGAAGGGAAGAATCAGTGGAAACAAGTTCTAGCATAGTGAGTAACAATAATGGATCCCTTAGATTAAGTAAGTTCTTAAAAGTTTTTAGGGGCGAACCATCGGAAAGTGTAGACTATTTCCTGCGTAAACTGATAATGATAAAAGAAAAGGAAGGGCTAACAGAATTAGAGGTAGTCACTATGGCCGAGTTTAAATTAGAAGGCGCAGCACAGAGAAAATATTTAGAAACTACGCAGTCCACAGAAGTTGAAACTCTCGAACAATTCGAGAAAATATTAAGAAAGCTATTCTCTGAGAAAATTACCTTCCTGGAAGGAATCAATAGGCTAAGCAACATAACACAAACCAGTCGCGAAACCGTGGAAGAATACTATAAGAAGTTTAGAACAATTAAACTAAACACCGAAGTTTCCGAAAATGAAAATGGCGTCTTCGATAAAATTCTAATGGACCAGTTTTTATCGGGAATTAGAGAAAGATATAGGCGAGAAATACTAAGGAGAAAGCCAAAATCCTTAGCAGAAGCGGCAGAACTAGCCGTCGAAGAGGAGAAACTAGATTTTCACGGTAGGGGGAACACTAGAAAGGACGTTAACATATTAGTATCCGAAGGGGAAACAAAACCAGAAAATAGTAGGGATAAGGGAGGTGAGAGAAGGTTAGAAGGTTTAGAGAAACAGATCGCAGGGGTGGAAGACAAATTAAACAAGTTATTAGAAGAATTTAATACCAAAAAACAAATAAAGAAAGAGGAAGTCAAAGAAGTTAGGCAAGAAAGATATGGAAAGAAATGCTACATATGCGGGCGAAGCAATCACTGGGCGAGGGAGTGCTGGTACAGAGATAGGCATCACGAGAGCAGAAATGAATACTGTCACAACAGGGGCACAAATCAAAGGCAGCATATAAGCATGAATGCTCTGCATCTTAAATGCTGGAAAAATAATTCATGTGAAAAAAGGAGCAATAAATCAGGCGGCACAAGGAGGAAGCCACAGACACATAGAAGTGAGTTTATGAATAGAGAACCAATAGTTGTGGCCACCCTAGGACATAAATGGAATCATCCAAGTCAAGTCAAGTGTTATAGGTGTAACAGATATGGGCATATAGCTAGATTTTGCCCAGCAAGAAGAGTACATCACAGAGATGAATATAAAGCTGATGACCCAAGAAATGAATGGAAACTGAAGAGGGGTCGGTTCTATCCATGGCGACCAAAAAACCTGAAATCCGGGCCAAGCGAAAACGAAAGTAGATCCCATAGGATCAAAGTTGGTTATCAGATGAGAGAAAATGATGATAAATGTAAGACACCGACTGCAGTGGTGGAAGCGAAAGGAAACATAAGGAAAGGCAATGAGAGGCAAGTGCAAAGAACGAGTCAAAAGTTACCGCAAAGAAAAAAAGATGTTGATAAAGTTCTGATTGCGCAGGAAGAATTAAGAAGATTAAGGAGAAAGAGAAGAATTAGAGAAAATGACGAAACAAGGCAACAAGCAGAAAACAAAATAGTGAATGTGGAATTAGTAGAATTAACAGAGAAGGTTAGGCAAAATTCAGGGCAAATAATATCTCAAAGGGAAGGGAGACTAGAAAATAAAAATAGGAAACCTCAAACGGGAGTAGCAGGACAGTGGAAAGAAGGACTTGCGAATCACAGTGCAGAAAGGGCAATTAAACTGAAAGAATCAAACAGACTCCAGCAATTATATTTAGTGGGAGGATTAATTGATGAGTACATGGGATGGGAATAGTTTTAGTAAAGCCCAAAATATACATTTAATTAATGTACTTGTATATAATTGTAAATATTTGGCATCAGAAGGTAGTGTATAATAAGTGGTTGTATATTAAAGTGATGTAAATAGATGTAGGTGGTTAAATTCCAGGGAAGGTGATGGAGTATAGAAAAAAAAAAAAAAAAAAAAAATGGAAAAAAAATTTTACACAGGTATAATTTTTTTTTTGGGAGAGGAGCGGCAATTGTAAGATCTGAAAATCTTACAAAAATAAAATATATTTTTTTGACTTCTGAAGTTAGTTTTCCTTTTTGGATTCTTGCCGTTGGGAGAAATGTTAATAGCGTCAGTTCAATAAACAAGAATTATCCAGTAAGGATTGTAAAACTTAAAAGGTAGGAAGAACGAAAAACAGAAAAATTAGCTTTACATCCGTCAAAAACAGAAAACTGACGGAAAATACTATAGCAAACCCAGCAGGGGGTCCGGCGCTGCAAAAACAACTTAAGTTTTATGAGGGGTCACGCACCGGAAACGCATACGGCAAAACGCACACTAGTTTCTAAAAATAGATGCTATAGTAGCTAGTGTCACAATTTGTGGTTTTTTCTGAAGTGCTATAGAGACAAGCTGTGATGACACAGGAGGAGGTGTTTTGATGCATTCGGCCTACATGAAAGAGCTCAACGGATGTCAACAGGTAGGAAATAAAAAAGGAGAGGGGTATTGTGAATCACGTGCCACAAGGCTGGCTGACCTGCCAACAAATGAAAGGATAAAAATGAATATAGGAAGGAGGAGATTGGGTAGAACACTGTGGAGAGGCGTGACAGACTGGTAAGAAAAATTTGTGGATGGAGACGGACAAAAAAAGAGTGTCAGTGAGTTGGGCAGGAAGATGAGAGTGGGTCAGTGTCAGTGAGTTGGGCAGTAAGATGAGAGTGGGTCAGTGTCAGTGAGTTGGGCAATAAGATGAGAGTTGGAGAAGAAAAGAAAGGAATGAGTTTTTTTAGATAGAGTAGCCGGTGGAGAAAAGTGGCTAAGTTCTAATGTGTAGTGAGTATGAGGGGTAGATAAGCTTTAAGTGAACAGTTAAGTCAGTGATCTAATAAGTAGTGAGAGAAGCAGTCGAGTAAGTGGGAAGATGAAGTTGGAGCGCCGAAGTCGGTCAGACAGTCAGTCAAAAGTAGACTGAGTTTCGAAGTGAGAGACGAACACGTGCCATAGAAAAGAGGGAAAATTTTTCAAGATCCTTAAAGCAGATGAGAAGGAGTCAACTCCATTATGAAGGAACGAGATTGCCTGATATTCTGAGAGCAAGTACGCTGGAGCTGATGAAATCCGAAGCCGGACAAAAAGAGTACAGCCATTCTGATCAGATGAAATTAATGCGTCCATAAAGAAATACAAAGGTACCCAGGAAGGAATCCAGCATCTTATGTCGAACGCCCCCAGTGATTGTGAGATGCGACCCAGATAGAAAGGATCCCCTACTCGCTTAGAGAAGGATGTACCGTGAAGTCTGCCAAGTTATGTCAGTAAGTGATTAGTTTGTTTAAGTACTCTCACCATCACATCGATTATAGACACTTGATAACCAATTTATCAGAACTTTTGATTGAACACATATGTATAAGTAGTACTATATTATAATGAATAAGTTAGTGAATGTTATGAACTGAAGGACATTACCCAGGGCAAGTCAATATATATAAATAAATTTTGGAAAGGAATAGATATAAAATTTTTGAAGTGATTGATACTTGTTAATATTTGGTTAAATAAGTGAATGACTAAGTATGAATTTTGGAAGGGGATAGACGGATGTCAGTAACCCCCGAATGTGCAAGTAGTTAATTGTAGAAATTTGATAGTATTGATTACCTAGATTAGAGAAGGTTGTAGGCTATAATCTGTTAGAAAACAGAGTAATGATTTATACTGAAATTAAGAGTATCGGAGCTTTATCAATTTGGAGTAGGAATTGTTTTGTAATGAAAGGAGAATGTTAATAGATTCTTTTGAAAGTCAATTGAACTCAGGAGTAAGGAAGTAAAAACATTTTGTAGTTTAAAAGAAGAGATAGTTGTTTATGATTTATGTAAAGGAAATAGCCCTCCTTGAGTTTGCTCAATAGGCAAATTACTTTGCTCATTTACATTCTGTTATAAGAAGATGAAATTAAATCTATTTGGTCATGAGTTTAATAAATTTCTTTTGTTTGATGTATCTATGTAAAGGTGTCCAATAAACTGTATTTTTATTATACAACATTTGTGTGTCTCTTTGTTATTCTGAGAAAAAACCTATCCAAAGGGAATTAAACTCATCAAGGAGATTTTCCCCTAGAACTTGGAATTTTCTGTAAAATAATAGTCAGATGCGCAAGTGGGGAGGGGTTTATTACAAAAGATATAATAATATAAATAAGATAAAAAAATATAAGTATAAACTTTTATTTCCCCCCCCCCCACAGAAGAATGCAAGTATCGCGTTGCAGTTATTATTTTAGACAGTAAATACATTGAAATTAGCGAGGTAATAAAAAACATTGAAAAAACATAAAGGAAGTAATTTAAAGAGTTAAGAAATAAGAAGTGAATATAAAAGTGATTGAGAACAAATAGAAATTAAAGAAAACTTAAGAGGAGATGTGAGAGAGAGAGAGAGAGAGAGAGAGAGAGAGAGAGAGAGAGAGAATAATTAAACAATTGTTGGAAGAAAAGAGAAAGGTTGAGGAACAGAAAAACGAAGACGAAATTAAAAAAAAAAAATTAAATCTATAGGCGAAAACACGGGAGTGTCTCCTTTTTTGCTCTTTAGTGAAACTTAGGATTCACCACAAAAACGAAGAAAAGGAATATAAAAATTTTTTAACACTTAAAGAACACAAACAAAAGGGAAATTGTTTAAAGGACGATTTTGTTTTTATTATAATAAATTCTTGATTGAGTCAAAGTACGCAAAGAAGATTGTCTCTCTGTGGACAGGAAAATTTGATTAAAACGATATCTTCAGTTAAGAACTAATTACGTTCTATCGCAATTTTTTTTTTTTTTTTTTTTTTATCAAACAGCTGCTCTTCGATAAGAGAATTTTATTCAAAAAGAAAGAGAAACTCATTACTACAGTGACATTTCTTATAAAAAGATCGATGATTATCGCAGTCACTTCGGCTATGTTGCGTAATTTGGTACACGACTTGGTAATGCAGCAGCATAACTTGTGAAACAATCTGAATTGATTCAGCAACGTTATTAGGTTTGCATGGCTAGTGTAGTCTGTTATATGTTCATTGGATAATATTTAGGACAGTATATTAGTTGGTGAATTTGCAGGTAGGTTATTGTAGATAAGTCAGTAATCCATGTATTTACATTAACCTCCAGGCATTTACTTGAACTCTCAAATTAATTTATTATCCAGCGCTAGTAAAATATAAAGGAAATAAAAGAGAAAAGGCCAGTTGAATATAGAAGTGATTGAAGGCAAATAGAAGTAAAATAAAAGTTTATAAAAAATGAAGAGATAAATGAAAGTGTGTGTATGCGCTAAAACAACTAAGTCTGTGAGCTTCGACATAAGAATGCCGAGTTTCCGCGAAGAAAACTATACATTTCTTAGGTTATGCATTTTTGCTTGAGACCCATTAATTCCTCCGTCTTCTGAAAAAAGCTCTTAAAATTATTTCCTCGCGTGATTGAGGGGATTCGGACTCAGGCCTTTTCCAGCTGGATGGGAGAACCGTGATTATAACCACTCTGCTACACAGGAGTGTGTATAATGATGGTTATTGTTAATATAGCTTCCTAATTAAACTGTCGGAGGGACGAATTTATTGCTCTGCAGATATCCTAAAAGGGATCACTAATGCCAGATTTTTTTTTTTTTTTTTTGATAAAGTGTATCTGATGATGTAAAGTATGTTGAGATTTTGTTGTTGGCAAGTATAAAAATAAAATCGTCATCATTTCTTAGCAACAAGGTAACATCAAGATTAAACGTGCTTTTCTAAATGACAAGGCTTTGTTTATTCCATTCTACGCTGGCTTTTATTTCATATAAAAAGAAATTGCCACCATAAACTATCCTATCTTATTTTCAATAAGAAAAAATGCATTCCTCCTTCCCATTTATCATTTCTTTACTTTCATATCGTCCGTCTAGCTAGATGATATTTCAACTTTTGATAAGTAAGATAATACAACCGCTTGCGCGAACACTTCCCCCTCTCTTTCTCTCTGTCTATCTCTTGTAAAATGCATTATTTCTAGTACGCTTCCTCGAAGAAAATATTGATATTATGTGTTCATTTTTCTTCAGGAATCGTCCGTGAGTCTTCTATTGATTAAAAAAAAAATCAATTTAAAAGGAAGTTTTCATTTCAATTCAGACGAATTGCATATTTTGGACGTTGCTTAAGCGAGATTGTACAGAAAAGTTTATTTACATCAAAGCGATGCGATCAGTTTGACGAATAAACTTGAATAATATAACATGCTAAACGAAGAATGATTTCACATAAAATAAAGTAAGGAATGCCATAATTTCAAAAGTGAATGAATTATGCCAAACCCTAGTATTGTTTTCCGTATATCATCGCATGCTTTCTTATGAAGTTTTTATTTCAGGTTTCAACCGGGCCGGCCAACAAATGAAAGTGTTTTGCGTAGGAATTCTGTCGTAGTGGAGTCATGAAATGAATCATTATTATGAATTACCTCACATATAGAAGCGTGAGATAACAAATTTAATAAATTTGCAAATTAAATAATTATTAATGCAGATTGCGCATTGTGAATATACAGTATATTTCCAAAAGTAACCGTAAACCTACATCTTTCAAAGAACTTTTTATTGATAAAATATTTGATAACATTTTTGCTATTTTTGACATTGTCTTTAATTGTACACTGTATCCACATCGGTAGACTTCGAAACAAATATTGATTACAGGAAGGAGCTATTTTGGTCCATTCCTTCTTCAGCACAGCGGTCAATTCTGCTACTGACTGCGGCCGTGTTACTCTGGCCGTAAGCCGATGTTCAAGTACATTTCATCTACACCGATGAGCCAAAACATTATGACCACCTACCTAATATGATGTTGGTCCTCCACGTGCAAATTAAAATTCAAATTATTATATTAGAGCCACCCGTAATCTCTTACATATACCCATATATGTATTATGACTGTAAATTGCGTGTGTTCTCTGGTCGATATGCCTGTTTTGCTGGAAGAAAAAAAACCCAAGTTTCTGGGGGAAAAAAACCTTGCTATCTACGCCTGAGACCGACTAATTCAGCCACGGAGTGAAAAAACCCACTAAAGTTCCTCACGTCATCGACGGGATTCGAACTTAGGCCTTTTCCACCCTTTGTGGGGAGGACGGTGACGATACCACTGTGCTACCACTGTACTGCACGTGGAGGGTCTGCGCTATCCGCGCAGACCCTCACGTGTAGCCAAAACAGCTCGTACCTGGCGAGGCGTGGACGCTAAAAGATTTCTAAATGTGTCTTGTGGTATCTGGTAACAACACGTAACCAGCAGATCTTTTAACTCCTGTAAGGTCCGTGGTTGAGACGCCGCAGATCGGAGTTGCTATTGCAACACAAACCACAGATGCTCGATGGGATTGATGTCTGGGGAATTTGGAGACCTGGGCAATACCTGAAAGTCTCCCTCATGATCTGCGAATCAGTCTCGAACAATCAGGGCGGTGTGGCATGGCGCATTATCCTGCTGAATGACGGCACCGCCATGGAAGGGTGTACCTGGTCAGCAATGATGTTTAGGTATGTATGTATGGGTTCATGTTTAAGGTGGCACCTGAACAAACGTTCATCTCCACCCGTATATTTTGTATCCAAGTAGAACTTCTAGGAATGGGCCTGTAGTGTCAAGAGTGTGTTTGCAGTGTAAAAAAAAGGCCCATTCGCCACCAGGGAGCAGGCTCCATCAGGGGGGCCTGCTACCCAGTGCCCGTCCCTAGTCTCGTGGAGCTGGGTTTGAGTATATTCACTGTCAGTGTTATTAGCACCATCTCTGCACCCACCGGAGGTAGTGCAATACCAGTGGGTGCCAACTCTCTTCCAGCTGCCAGGCAGCCCAACCTGGAAACAGCAAAAAAATAATAATAATAAAAAAAAATAATAATAATAAATAAATAAAAAGTAAATAATAATAAATAAATGAAATAAAAAAAATAATAAATAAAAAAAAATTATTATTTGCACAGGAGACACTCCAAGCAGACATTATTAACATAGACATCTGCCTGCGCTTTTGGAAAACATATCTAGCAACTCCTGCAACGCATTAAATCTTTTCTTGCTCATTAGGCAGTAGATCTTATTACCACTACTTAATTCTGGTACTACTTGCTTAAGTTTCATTCTGAATTCTTCATATATAAGGCAGTCATACAAGACATGTGACCAAGACTTCACATGAGCAAAAACATCTTGGATCCGCAGCTAGTCCAAAATAAAACAATTTAAAATTAAGAGAACCATGACCAGTCAGAAAGTAAAGTTTTCATTTCAGGGAAAAAACATACATTAACTCTTTTATCTAAAGCAAAAAAATACCCTAGGTATGAAGAGTTTGGTGACACATCCAGTATCACTCTCCTCCCATCTTTGCTGCCATATTTCCAGCAGTTGACTCATGATTATTTTTTTGCCTTTCCGCATTCCATTGTTATATCCCCTTTTAATCCTATGAATTCTAACGATAAACGCTTCCTTAGATTATAAATAAAGGTTCTATAAGCCACATACAAATCAAGCGGTAGAAAGCCCGACAGAACCTGTATAGCGTTGGTAGACACTGTTCTACAAATTTTGATCAATGAAAGGATTTTGTCTCTGAATTGAAAGAAGTTTCTGTTTAAATTTCACATTTACAACTAAAATACCAAACATTAGAACCATATGTTACAATCGGCAGAAAGACTGCCTTGTAATATAACACCTCCACAACCCCCATCAGTTCTAGCTATCTGGATAATAGCTGAGAAAATTTTTAAAATTTTTTAGCTGAAATGACAAGTTATTTGTCAATTAGTATACCGAAATGCTTTGTGTGAGCAACCACTGGTATACGTTTACCCTCTAGAAAAACTACTGGAGGGCTCTCTATATCTAATTTACCTTTGAACAGCGTCATGACTGTTTTCTTGGCAGATATTTTAAGTTTGTGCTTTTTGGCCCACAAAGGTAAACTATTCATTGCTGTCTGCTGAAAATCCCGTCTGGACCTTCCAGGTACACAAACCACAAGATCATTGGCATAAGCAACACGATGACGGTTACCAATATCCTCCTGCATCCACAAATTTAACACTAGATTCCAGAAGATGGATCCCAGGACTGAGCTCTGGGGACACCCACGATTTACCATTTTGGAAAATGCCATATGCTGCCACCTAATAACCACTTTCCTGCTTTTTAAATAACTGGCCATAACTCTATATAGAAGAGTGGGATATGAAAGCTGTCACAGAGAGCAGAGTATGCTCTCAGCCGTACACTGAAGGCACCCTCGAAATCATTATACAGCACAAGAACATACCTGCTGGCTGACTGATTTATGTAATCCACCAGATCTTTGACAGCATCCTCAGCTGAACATTGCTTCTTAAAGCCATACTGATATTGCAGCTGAAAACCAATTTCATTTAACCAATCAGTCAGTCTTAACAACAACAACAACAACAACAACAACAACAACAACAACAACAACAACAACAACCTCTTATAAATTTTTGCTATGTTAGGCAACAAAGATATTGGCCTATAACTGCTTGGATCACTTAACTCTTTCCCAGGCTTGCACAACAATTTTACCAGGGCTACTTTCCAAAACCCAGGAAAAAGTCCTACAAGATAATGTTTAGGTAGAGTCAGAATTTCTGGAAAACATGGACGACTGGATCCAGGGTATCCCAGCATAATATCACCCAAAGCATGACAACGCCGCCACCGGCTTGTTTTCGTCCCACGGTGCATCCAGGTGCCACACCTCCCCAGGTAAACGACGCACACATACTCGCCATCCACATGGTGCAACAGGCAACAGGAAACGTTGAATCATCGGACCAGACGACCTTCTCCAATCACTCAAGGTCCAGTCAAGGAAATATCCATCGATGCTCGCGTACCTATTGTAGGCGCTGTCGCTGGTGAACCTTGGTTAGCATGGGGACTTGGAACGGCCTGCAGCTACGCAACCCCATTTTCAGCAGGGTTCTATGTATTGTGTGTTGTGACACATTACTCCCGTCACCAGCATTCCAATTACCAGCGAGTTGTGCCACAGTCGCCTTTCTGTTGCCACGTACCATCCGGGAGAGCCTTTGCTCACCTCGAGCTTCGATGAGCCGTGGTCGTCCAGCACCTCGCCGGTTCGTGAGTTTTCCCTCCTCGGACCACTTTCGGTAGGAACACTAACTATGGCTGATCGTGAGCATCCCACCAGCCGTACCGTTTTGGATATGCTCTGACCCAGTCGTCTGGCCATTACAATTTGGCCTTTGTCAGACTCGCTTAAGTCCGCTGCCTTTCCCAACTGAAGAGCAAGAATAACACTGATTAACGGAGTTCAGTATCAGGTGTTCTTTATACCGTGTCCCGACCTGCGCACGCGCTGCAGTTCACCTGAAGTTGCTTCGATTTTCATAACGACTCACTGGTCATAATATTTTGGCTCATCGGTGTGTGTTCACTGTGGTTAAGAGATCCACCATTAAACTAGCAAAGCAAATAAAGTATATAGGTATTCTGGATGGAAACCTGTCCTTTACACCTCACCTCACATACCTGAGAGAGAAACTAAGGAACTACGCAGATAAGCGGATTCAACAGTACTACTCCACAGCAAATCTCGAAACAGCAAACCAGTATGGCTTCAGGCCGGGACTGTCAACAATCGAAGCCATTAGAAACCTTATAAATACTGCCAATGCATGCCAAAGTGAATACTTTCTGGTGATCGCTGTGGATTTTGCTGGGGCGATCGACTCCCTCTGGTGGCCGAGCGTCCTTGGTAGACTCCGCAAAGCGCATGCTCCCATAAACCTTTACAATATTATCAAAGCATACCTGTCCCAAAGAAGAACTGAAGTCATAATGCCCTTCCAAAGAATAACAAGAAATAGCCATAGAGGATGCCTGCAGGGGTCCGTTCTTGGCACCCTGCTTTGAAATATAGTCTTTGACGACTTCCTTGACACCAACTTAGGGGAAGTAAAGTGTTAAGCCTTCGCAGATGACCTTGCACTTATGGTGGCGGCAGACTCCAGGGCCCAACTGGAGATTCAGGCAAACCATTCCCTAGAGATCCTGCAACAATGGGCGGAAGAAAACTTCCTACAAATTGAACTGACAAAAACAACGTCCATCCTTCTCAAAGAATCATTAAATATCAGAAGACCTCTGCAAATTAAAATAAAAGGAAAAACGATAAAACTTACCACCAAAATGAAATATCTAGGTGTCATCTTTGGCAACAATCTCTCCTTCCAACCTCACCTCAAGCAACTATGGCGCCTCCGTAGCCGGGTGGGCAGGAGCAGCAGTGCGTAGCACACGCTTCTTGATTAGACCGGGGTTCTAACCCGTGACCACCAAATACGGAGGATGCAGAAAGGTCAGGGAATGACCACTGCATATCCCCGGAGCAATATGGCCTTAGTTGCTAATGCTCCTAAAAAGAGGCGCCTCCGTAGCCAGGTGGGAAGGAGCAGCAGTGCATTGCACACGCTTCTTGATTAGACTGGGGTTCGAGCCCGTCACCACCAAATACGGAGGATGCGGAAAGGTCAAGGAATGACCACCGCATATCCCGGAGCAATATGGCCTTAGTTGCTAATGCTCCTAAAAACGAAATAACAAACAAACTGCTCCTAAAAAAAAACAACAACTGAAGCAACTAAGAATAAAAATTAGAAACTACTCTGCACTGGTCGCCCGTGTTACAAGGCGCGACTGGGGCCTGAAAAAGCGAACACTCTCTCTCTACTGTAAGACTACATTTATACCAGCAATCTCATATGCTGCTCCAACCTGCTTCCACAAGACAGCCATTGCCGTAAATAAGAGAATTCTTGATTCAATCCAGAAATCAATCATTCAAACGCATGCAGGACTGTCAGTACGCAGGCGCTCCAGGTGCTGGCGGAGGTTCTCCCGCTGGACCTGAAGATTGTCAGGTGTGGCCTGTCATACTACCTATCTAAAGGGATGCCCGTCACATTCATGGGGTAAATAGGGTAATCGAACCTACAAATCATAGAAAGACCGAAAAGACTCTCATATGCTGCTCCAATCTGGTTTCACAAGACAGTCATGGCCGTAAATAAAAGAATTCTTGATTCAATCCAGAGATCAATCCTTCTAACAATAACCCGCGCATGCAGGACTACCTATTTAAAGGGATGCCCGTCAGATTCATGGGGTAAACCATCGAACCTACAAATAATAGAAAGACCGAAAAGACCCGATTATTGGGGCATATGAAGCAAGAATGGCAAACCCGCTGGACAAACAGCACCAAAGGAGAAATGACAAGGAAATTTATTCCGGACATGCACAAAGTTTACCCTAAATCACCGCCTTCGCTCCACCCAGGTCTGCACTCCACTTACCTCCTGACGGGTCATGGACCTTTCAATGAAAAACTTGCAGCCTTTCGGCTCGTGCAGGACCCACATTGTCCATATGAGGAACGCGTGAGCTGGCAACATTTGATGCACCAATGCCCGCTATTCGACGACCTACGTGGAATCCTAATCACCAGACTAACTTACCTCAGGACCGGGAACACCATCTCCTGGACAGCTTCGATGAATATAGTGCGTTCACCAAATTTGCACAAGACTTATTTGCAAGAAGGAGAAGACAAATCACAATCAATGCTGCACGCCGTTAACACCTGTGGAGAACCTGAAACCTGGCAGCATATTATGCGCGACTGTGAATGCTACGAAGAACACAGAAGTAGACTTATAACTGAGATACAATACTTGCCGAAAAATCAAGAGTACCATCTATTGGATTCAGAAGATGAATACAAAGCCCTCAGCCGATTTGCACTTGACGTCTTCAACAGACGACGAACAGAAATAGCCATCCACAACGAAATAGATAACCACAAATAATAAATAAAGGCAAACTGATAATGAATATCAACACAGAGGAAATTACGGCAAAATACTAAGCACAAACGGCATAATATGCAGCAGAATAAATGGAGTAACAATACTATTACTGAAACTGCATCGACCTAGAAACCAATGGGAGTGCCACCAGCCAGGATGTGGTCGCTCCCAGGATGAACCCACATCGGATAGGACCCACACACCTAAAAGAGGACTAGCTCCGCCAACGAGTCAGCATCGGACTACACTTGCTGCAAATTGCCGCTATGGCGAATGGGCGGGGCTCCCTTGCCCAGTCCACTTTCTTTCCCCATCCCTGGTGGGGTGAGGCGACGCTCTGTCTACCCCCTTCCCTCCACCCCCTTTGTTTCCTGTGGTGGGGCATGGGCATGCCCACTGATATAAGTGTAAAGTGTGTTTGTGTCAAACGGCACCAGGGGTTCCCCCCATCTCCGTGTGGTTTTCTTTGTGGGTGTAACAGATCACTGTTAAGGCCAGAGATTTAAAAGTGTATGGGATTTGGAAGTATTGTGTTGTGTATCGTTGTTCCTCTGGCCATTTAGCCGCTAGCCCCTGCTGGGGCCCAACGTTGCCCACACTCAGCCCCGTGGAGGCAGACCAGGTACACCCAGTATAATTATTTACTCTGGCAGGCCCTGCCACCTAATTTCCTGAGATTTCAATGGCTAGGGCCTAAAAAAAAAAAATAAAAAAATAAAAAAAATAATAATAATAAAAAAATAAATAAATAAAATAAAAATAAAAAAATAAAAAAAATAATAATAATAAAAAAATAAATAAATAAAATAAAAATAAAAAAATAAAAAAAAAATAAAAAATTAAAAATAAAAAAAATAAAAAATAAATAAATTAAAAATAAAAATAATAAATAATAACGCGATTTTAAGGGGTGGTTCGCTAATGAGGTTAAGTTTCGGAATTGATGCACGATTTGGCTGTTATAATTTGGAAGTTTATTGTCGTGTGGGGCGTACACTGTGATGTATAGAGAGAGTGGGGGAAAGACTGAAGACTGGAGGGGAAAGATAGACAAAGTACAAAGTATGTTGAGGGTCAAACGGCACCAGGAATTTCTCCCATCTCCGCGAGTGTTCGCTGTATCGAGGGACAGTACTCTGTCAAGACCAGAGATTTAAAAGTGTGTGGATCATGTGTTGTGTAGTATGTTGTGCCCATTGTTCTTCTGGCCTATTGGCCGTCGAGCCCCTGATGAGACCCGACGTTGTCCGTACTATGCCAACGAGGAGGCTGGCCAGGTGTACCTTGAAATTTATTATACTCTGGCAGGTCCCGCCGCCTAATTTCCTGGGATTTCAGCGGCTGGGTCCTATAGAAAAAAAAAAAAAAAAAAAAAAAATAGATAGATAATCGCGGTGGTATAATTGCAAAATCGCTATTAAGTTAGTATGTGGGGTTTGTTCCCCGAAATTACCATGGGATTGTACGCTAAAATGACAAGTTCTAGAGGCCTAATGGGGCGGGCAATAATTTTGGTGCTAATTTAAATTTGGATGCGTGGGGCTTTCGCGGTGAATAGTCAAAGAGAAGGGTAGGGAGACTGAAGGCTGGGGGGAAGAAAGAGAAGTAAGGGACCGATAGGGTAGATGGCTCCTGCAGTCAGTGGGGCATGCCCATGCCCCACCAGAGGGAAAGGGGGATGGCAGGAGGAGGAGAAGACAGCGAGCCATCTCCCCCCCCTGCCAAGGAATAGGAGTGAAAGCAGGCTGGTCAAGGTTGCCATCCCAGATCGCCATATGGCTAGGTGGCAGCAATGTGCTGCAATCATTTCTCTGAGCCCTTGCATGGTAGTATCTGGGAAGGTTTCCGTGGTTGTGTAGACATTCTGCTGGCCTGCACGGCATGGTTGTTTACTGCAGTGGTTGAGGCTGTGGGAGCGTCCTTCTCCTAGTGAAGAGGTCCTGGGCCAGCTGCGCGAATGCCTTGTATGTGTCAACTTCAGTTATGGAGAGGTCTTCTTGATTACGGAGGTTAAGCTGTGTTCTAGTAATGAACCTGCAATAGAGGTCCTCATATAGTGGGCAACTGTACATTAGGTGCTCCCACGTTTCACGTTCACCACAGAGGCAGAACGGTGTATCACTCAGTCCAAATCCTTGTAGTTTGTCTCTAATGGCCCCGTGTCCCGTCAGCAGGTAGGTGGTGTAGAGTACTGGTGAGAGCCACGGTGGATAATTCGGGTATACCAGCCGTATGTTGGGTAGAAATTTTATAGTTATTGCACCTTTGCTGGAGGTCTCCCAGCGGGCCTGCCAAGTTTGTTGGAGGTAAGCAGAGAGACGGCTCCTTTCTACTTTGGGATCATTTGACAGATCTATGGTGTAGTCGAGGCATGTTGCCATTCTGCCTTTGGTCAGTTGATAGAGTAGCCCATGCTTAACAATCTCCAGGTCCAGAGGGAGGGATCCCGTTAGAGCCTGGAGTGCGTGGGTACTTACAGTGTTACATGCTCTCGAGATGGTTAAGAGTATGTGTCGCTGTGTTGTCTCCAATTTTTTCCGGTTCACTGCAGTGGTAGCCTTGCGATACCATATTCCAGAAGCATATGTAATCGCTGGCAGGAAAATAGCTTTATAGTAGAGGCTGAGGGTTTTCCGCCTCAAACCCCATTCCTTGTGTGATTCGCGCAAAAAGTGCGGAGTATCCTCCAATTTTCTTCCGTAAGTGCACTATATGTGGTGTAAAGCTCAGGTTTTTGTCTAGTACGACTCCAAGGTGCTTTAATTCGGTGGTAAGCTTGATTGTGTTACCTTGTATCTTGATTTGAGGGGGTCGTCTGGTGTCTAGGGCTCCTTTTAATAATATAGATCTTGTCTTCGAGGATGAGATCTTCAAGTTATTGTTGTTAGCCCAGTCCTCTAGAGTTTCTATTGCTCTGTTGGCGGTGTTCTCCAGTTGCGCCCTAGATCCCCCAGGCAGCATCAGAACCACATCATCCGCATAGGCTAGGGGAACGACGTCGCTGAGTTCCAGGTTCAAAAAGCCATCTAGAACCAAGTTCCATAGGAGTGGGCCCAGGATTGAGCCCTGTGGGCATCCTCTGAATACTTCTCTTGTTACTGAACAATATGGTGCTCTGACTGTCACGAACCTATTCGACAGGTAGGATTTGATGACTTGATACAGATTTGATGGTAGGTTGGCTTTCCGGAGTCGGGCCAGGACGCTTGGCCACCATAAAGTGTCAAACGCCCCAGCAAAGTCTATTGCTATGACCAGAAAGTATTTCTGATCTGAGGTAGTTGCAGCATTTGTAATATTTTCCAGGACATCCAAGGTTGAGCATCCCTTCCTAAATCCATATTGTCGGGGTGACTGCAAGCCGGCTGCAGTGTAGTGGATCCCTATTCTGTTTCTTAATAAGTGCTCAAAGAGCTTGCTCAGGACTGATAACAGTGCTATGGGTCTGTATGACCCCGGAAGGTCCAGTTGTTTGTTGGGACTTTTGGGAATGAGGCACAAGTTTGCAGTTTTCCAGGCCTGGGGGAACAGGCCTTCTTTGAGGCAGTGGTTGTATAGATTAAGAAGCACCTCTGGAATGGTTTCGACGGCTTTCTTGACAATCTCTGGCTCCAAAAGATCAGAACCAGGAGACTTCTTGTTTCTAATCCTCATGGCAGCTGTTTCCAGTTCAAGTTTGGTGAAAGGTTCTTCTGTTGCAGTCGTGTAGTAGGTTTCATTGTCTGCACAGAGGGTTATCTACTCTGGGGTAGAGGGGGCAAGATGGTCTTGAAACATGGTATCCATGATGTTAATAATTGTTTCCTGCCAGGTCCGGGTATAAGTACCCTGCCGTGTCCTCGTCGCTGGTATAGTCTCACCCCTGGGGAGTTTGTTTGTGGTTACTCTGTATACCACACCCCAGGGGTTATCATTCCCAGTGGTAGAAACAAGGTGTTCCCAACTGCGCATCTTACGCTGGTGAATGGTTGCCGTGTATAGGTTCCTTGCATCTCGGAAGTTCTGTCTCAGTGCCTCCACTTCCGCTGCCGGCTGGGAGCGCCTTGCCCGCTGGAAGAGTTTCCTTCTCCTGTGCACCTCCTGCCTAAGCCTCTGTAGCTCTGGAGACCACCAGGGTACAGCCCCCGGGGTTGGGTTTTTCTTTTTGATAGAGGTGTTGGCAGCTTCAGTGATGAGACCAGCGACCGTCATCTGATGCTGATCCGGGCTGAGTCCAATGATGTTCAACGATTGGGCTGCTGTGGTCAGTGTGGCTTGGAAGAGTGGCCAATCCGCCTTCTCTATGGCATATCTTGGCTGTGCCTGCCTCACTGCTTGGTGTCGACTAAGGGAGCGCTGGAGCTCAAACGTGATGGCCCTGTGGTCCGACGTGGTCCAGCTTTCTTGGACGGTCCACGATGTTAGGTGGCCAGCTAGGGATCTGGTAGCCAGAGAGACATCGATTGTGGCCTCCCCCATCGAACTAGAGAACGTTGCCAGATTGTTTGGCCGGTTGAGGACTGTGTACGGACTATTTGCTAAGTAGTCTTCAAGTTGTTGCCCGTTCTGTACTCCACGTCTATCCATGGTCTCGCTGAACCACGCTGGGGACCTGCAATTCATATCCGCTCCCACGACAATTTTACTGTTTGGGAAGTCTGTCTGGAGGCTCCTCAGATATCTGGTTACTGGTAGTATATCTTCACCTGGGTGACAGTATAGCGATACCGCATAAAATTCACCCAGGGGCGTGATAATATGGGCACATGCAGCCCAGGATGTGCAGTAGTTGGTTAGTTTTGTTGCCGTTATATTTGGATTCCGAATCAATATGCAGCCCCAGGGTGTTTCTCTGTTATCCTGCACTATCTTATAGGCCAGGGGGTAACCCCTGACCTCCTTGCGATATGCATATGGCTCCTGGATGAGGAATATGTCGAGATTTGCCTCGTTCGCCTTCTTTGTGAGCTGCGCCGCTACTATTTTGGACCGTTGTGCGTTCAGTTGTATGAACTTAACCCTGTTGATGTTATAGGATTTAGGTCGTGTGGCCTTAATCTAGTCTCATTTGGAAAGTGCTCTTTGCTTTACAGTACACGGGACATTCGTTATCCCTAACTGAGTGCTCTGCTGGTAGTTTATGGAATTTGCAATTTACACAGGTCGGCGGCTTGTCTTTATTCGGACACGTGTTGAAGTCGTGGCCACGTTCTGCACAGTGGCCACAAGTGGGTTGGGTTTGGGCACAGGTATGAGTGGTATGCCCAAACCGGCAACATCTGAAACCCTTAGGGACAGCAACGTGTTCCCTAAAGCGGTGACTGCCCCAGTTTATAAACACTCTGTCGGTCTGGCTAAGCGTGACCCAGGCCGCTGGTGACAACTCGACGACCCAGTGGTAAGCATTTCCTGTTCTGGCTTTCGTCTTGTACTTGGGAATAATCAAGTTGGCGGGTTCTTCTTCCGGATGTGCATGCTGGAGGTTTCTGTAATACAGTTCCTCCTGGAGAGCAGTTGGTGTCAGATCATTGTCGAGGTTATATATTCTGATGCTAGGTCCTTTGCGTCTAGGGTGTAGGGCTTCAAGTCCGAGTGTTTGAATCTTCTCATTTTGTAGGATTTTTGTTGCGTCCTCTTTTGTTTGAGTCTCGATGATAATCCCTACGTTTCGGATCTTCCTTACCGATTTTATTTTGGTATCTCTGAAGTCGTCTGCCAACTTTGTGACCACTAGATTTTTGACCTGTTCGCTGCTACTGTTTTCGTCTGTGGAGGTCGGGCGCAGTATTACCAAATGTGGTGTTGGCAGGAGGGTCCTGCGTTTCATCGCTGTAGTCGCAGTTGCAGTTGGGTCAGCAGTCGGTCGGGTCCTCAGCGCTTGCGCATACGAGGGAGCGCGCTGTGGCATTTGGTCTGCTCCCACGGATTGGAAGGCCTCCAGTTTCGCTTTAGCTGTTTCGCACTCTAGGTTGGTTTGTAGTAGGACTGTCTCCAGCTTTGTCCAGATGGACACTATTTTTCCTCGAAGTCCAGTAGTTATTCTGTTGCTGGTATCTTTCAGAAGGTTCTCTAACGTTGTTCTGAGGGCGAGGGTCTTTTCCAGTACCGTCCCCTCTGGGAGAGTCGGATCTAGCGACTCGCTATTTTCGTCCTCCTTTACATTGTTGGTATTTTCTGCTTGAGAGCAGAGGATGTTCTGACTTCCTCTTGTTCCTTGCTGGCTTCTTGTCTCTCTGTCACTCTGTTCGACGACCTGTTTTTTATTATTTTTCCGCTTGGGTGCGGAGTTCGTTTCCTCTGTATACTCAAGCTGCACAGTTTCCAATAGAGTACTGCCTGCTGTTTCCTGCGGAGCAGTGTTTATTTGGGCGGTGTTGCTATCAGTTTCTTGTGGCATCTTGAACCAAACTTCGGATTACCGAGCTATTCCAGATAAACGAATGTAATGCGTATCGTTGTGGAAAGTGATTCACAAGATTGCAAATAACGTTGACTACAAGTACGTAGCACAAGTCCAAGCCGAGATATGGCGTGTCAAAGTTTCAGCTAACCCCCGCAGGTCACTGAGGAGGGGGGGGATAACACCAGGGAGCTGGGACTACCTTTAGTAGGTTTTGGGTCAACAAGTACAACGGTGGTGTTATTTCTGTCTATGGTGCATGGTTATCAATCGCGTCTTTAACATTTTAGGTTCCATGTGGGGTGGGTGGTGGGGGAAGCACATTAGAAATTTAGAAATCATTGTTCAGTAGTGGTAGTGAACTTCTTCCGTTCGATGACTACAGGAGAAAGTATGCAGCAGTGGGTGGGAGTGGGGGAGAAACAATCACTAACCCTGTCGCCACCTGACCTTGCCAGGAGCTTAAGTGATGTGTTGCCTAAAGCAGAATATCACTGGGTTCGGCTGCGTTGAATGAACATTAAGCTTGCTGTTGGTTTCGACTGTTAATTAACTGGAATATACGAATGCTTAAAATTTAGATTAAACATATTTTCCTTAGCAGACACTACAGGTTCTAGTTCTCATAAGCTTTCTGTTAAATTGTGATTCAATATATAACACAGGGGGTCACCCTCCCCAGTCAAGAGTGCAGTTCAACCGCGGTGGCAGGGAAATAAGTGGAATGCCACTCTCTCCAATGCTAGAACAATGCCGCCATGGTAAGCTGACACATTGTTGCCAGTGTTGAATCAAAAACGAGTTGAAATACACTATCTCACCCAATAAAACTGAAAACAAATCTCACCACTGTGATCCACTGATGTAGATAAATCCTTCAGTACACAATTTAATTACCATATTAAACTTAAAACGCATAATCCAGACACATTTTCACGGAGCGATGAACAGCACGTGTGAGTAAGAAGGCGGCCATTTTGGCGATCTCGGGGAAAGATATACCTGGGGTCGCCTTCTCTATTGACCCCATATTTCTGTCTTTTCCCCCAAGCCTTTCGTCTCTCTCCGCCCTACTCTAGCTATATCGCCAGCGAAAAGCGAATGCCCCACACAACGAAAAATTTAAAATGCCAAACTCGACACACTTGCAACCTCTTTCGGCCTAACTAGATTTTAGCGTTTATCTCCCCCCCCCCTTTTTTTTAATATAGGTCCTAGCACTGAAATCTCAGGAAATTAGGTGGCAGGACCTGCCAGAGTACTTATCTAAAAATACTGGTGTACCTGGTGTGCCTCCACGGGGTTAAGTGCGGGCAACGTTGGGCCTCAGTAGGGATCCAGCGGCTAAACGGCCAGATGCATAACGGAACATAATACTACACATATCTATTATCCACACACTTTTAAATCTCTGGCCTTCCCAGCGAACTGGTACACCCACAATGAAAGCAACACAGAGAAGGGGGAGAACCCCTGGTGCCGTTAGACACTAAATACACTACACTTTGTGGTTAAGGCAGTGTAGCTTAAATTCCACTAAACACTTCTAAGGTGAACACTAATAAACACTTTTCAAATTCCTCTGGACGGAGAAACTTTTGCATGCCTGTAACTTCAGGCTAAGTCATTACAGGCTGTGCAATATACGTGGGGCATGGTCATGCTGAAACAGAAAAATGCCCGCCCCTTAATGTTTCCGGTGTACGAAGTGAGAAATTGCTCACAAAGTGCCGCATCTGAAAATCGCTTGTCGATTTTCAGATACTAAACTCATTCCAGAAATCCATTCATTTATAAAGAAAATCTGTCTTTAGACATATTGTCTTAAGAAATTCTGTCTTAGAACGCTAAGGAGAGCACGGTGTCACTTGGAGAGGATGGAAACTATTAAATTAAACATTTATTTTTGTTTAGTTCTTTGAAGGTTACTTTCAAGAAAGATATTTAACATTCTTCTCCAGCATGATAAAAAGAGCGAAAGAATTTCAAACATTGTAAGGTAAACATCTTTTTTATTTGAGATGAAATAATGTTAGGCGGGAGTGCTGCCAAGAGAAATACCCTTTTGTCTGACAATTAAAGCACGTAACGGAAGTGTGTTGCATTCCCTCAGTTATTCTTTTTTCTTCTGATTCTTTGTGTTCAAAAAATTCTCTGCACTATCAAAAAACCTTCCTTTGAAAATCCGTTTCAACAAAATTCAAGTAGCATCTGTACTTTAAGGGTGGCTGCTTAATTAATTGCCAACATTTATCTTGAAAATGTAGGCAGCATCATATTGTCATGTAAACAAATAAGGTATATGCTAGGCAAATATATGAGGTAGCACTCTCATATATTTTGAAGAAAATATATGAGAGTGCTACCTCCTTTATTAGACTAGACAAAGACAGTAGCAAATTTAAAATCGAGAAAGGAGTTCGACAAGGAGACACAATATCTCCGAAGCTGTTTACTGCTGCCCTTGAGGAAGCTTTCAGAAGATTAGACTGGTCGCAGAAAGGCGTCAATGTGAACGGAGAGTACCTAAACCATTTACGATTTGCAGATGACATTGTGGTTATAAGCAACGATCCCAAAGAATTAGAGGAAAATCTTAATCAGTTATTCACAGTTAGTAAGGATTTTGGACTAAAGATGAATATGGCTAAAACAAATGTAATGATGAATAAGTATGCCACGGAAAGGGAAATAATGATTGAAGGAGCAGTAATTGAAAAGGTGGAGTCATATACTTATCTGGGACACGTTATTAGCTTTAATAATGATAAATGGCTGGAAGTCAAGAGAAGAACAAATTTTGGATGGATAGCATTCAGGAAATATAGTCACATACTGAAGAGCAATATCCCAGTTTGTCTGAAACGTAAAATAATGAATCAATGTATACCCCCCACCATGGCTTATGGAAGTGAAACTTGGGCACTCACCAAAAGAATGGAAGAGAAGCTGAGAACTACACAGCGAAGAATGGAACGAATTATATTGTGAATCAGACTGTTAGATAAGAAGAGAAACACATGGATTAGGCAGCAAACTCAAATAAAGGACATTCTTATCAAAACTAAAGAACTAAAATGGTCTTGGGCAGGACACATAGCCCGAAGACATGATGACAGATGGACTAAGAAAATAACAGAATGGTACCCAAGAGGAGCTAGAAGAAAATCTGGAAGACAAAGGCGGAGATGGATAGATGAAATTCATGAGTTTTTGGGTAGTAAATGGATGGCCAGTGCTCAAAATAGAAGGAACTGGAAAGTTGCTGGAGAGGCCTTCATCCTGCAGTGGATTGAAAATGGCTGATGATGATGATGATATGCTAGGCAGATTGCAACCCTCTGCCAACATAAATTTTTGTGCAATTTAAAGATTTAATGCGAAATTGCTAAGTTTCTACTTGTTGTTGTTGTTCTGTTTGTACAAAATATATTGATACTGTTTAAATTAATAATTGCGTAGTTTAACTGGTTAGTTTTCAGTATTTGCTGGAATACTGAACTTTTATTGTAACTTATGCACATGTACAAGTTAGTGCAATTGCATCATTTCAGTGCATAGCCAACTACTTAAATAGTTATAAATTGACACCATTAAATATATCTCATATTGTGAATACCTTCACAACGAGTTTCCATGATATTGCACTGCCTCGAATAAGTAACACTTCACCATAGGAGAAGACTGTTGTTACTTATTTTCAGCGGATACCATCACCCATACGGTACCGTTTCGGAGCTTATTGGCTCCTCGTCATCATTGGGTGGACAGGTACCCTGGTGTTGCAATGATGACAATGCAGTTCTGAAGTATAAATCCACAATATGAGAGATGCCTGATGATTAATGATGCCAATTTATAACTATGTACTTAAGTAGTTGGCTATGTACTGAAATGATGCAGTTGCACTAACTTGTATATTAGTTAACTCTTTACATAACCTGAGGCTTTAGACCTAAACTATATCGTATTGTAACTTATGCTTGTGGCAGCGCATAATCGTACGTCTGCGATCGCTCAATATGCTCATTAGTGACCATTGAGCTCAGGCTAGCTTTCATGTCGGAATCTGAAAGATCTGCATTAATCCTGGTATGAGTTTGATCTTTCCAATGCGAATTTTATGTGCTTAGGTATTGATATTGCTTAAAATGGAAATGAAACTAAACTAGTTTTTACGTGATTTTCAATATTGTAGTCGTATTTCCAACTGTTTTAGGTTCCCTTAAAAAGACTCTGGTACCAATTTCACTGTTCTTTTTGACTTTTCTCATTATAGCCTTAGACGCTAATGCACCATAAAATCCGTAAACAACCAACCAATCACTGTTCCTTAAACAAGTTCTCTGTTAACAATTATTTTTTGATATCATGCAAATAAAAATAGACAAACATCATAGCTCTTTAATAAAAAATAAAGGTATATATTCTTGATGTGCCTATAAAATATTTATATTTTCACCCGCACCATTTTATTTAACTTTAACTGAAGGAGGTAATCTGTAACTAAATTATGCATCTATCAGCGGTTTTTCTCGAAACAGTATTCGAAACTCTCCTTACTACACTGGTGCTTCAAACGATCAGATATTCGAGGTAAAAAATTCTTTTTTATTATTTAACATAAACTTTCCTTTTTTCTGAATTCCTTAAGCAGATTATTACTATTGGTGGCAAGAATTACTATTAATTATTATTATTGGTGGTTCACTGGCTAAACGATTATTAACTTTAGTAGTTACGCTTTATTTCAACAAGTATGCATTTCCCCCCCCCCCCCATTTACACTGACTTAACAGTTTAACGTTTTATTTACGTTAAACTGACGATTACTGACGTTGTTTTGTCATAAAATAAACGAGCATGCGATTACATTTAAATATCTTATTTTCTTGCCTTTACTTGTATTTTAGTTCAGCATCATCTTATTTTCTGCAGTTGAATTATATTCAGCTCTCGCAGAACAGAATATGTAGTTAATATTTTAAACCTTTGCATTAAAAACACACTAATTTACTCTTTTTTACATCTGCAGCGCCAGGCAGAGTTGCCCATTAAGTACGCGCCTGGCTACGTTAAAACGTAACGCCATCAGTGTGTGGTATATATACTATTGCAAATTGAAAGGATGCCCGATAAAATTAATTAACAAAGTATAGCTTATGTCTGCAAATACAATAGACAGAGTTTATCATCCTGTTTTCACATACAGACCACTTTTATATTTGAAGTAGAGGCAACGGAAAACAAAAAATATTAAACCATATATGCAAATATATTAACTATTTTTTAAATATATTGGTATAATATGTATGTATATGCTTATACTTAACATATGCGTTAGAAGGTAGTGATGTAGTATATTTTGCGTTGTTATAGGCATACCCGGATCTCCTCGCACTGTTAAGGCGCCTCCGTATCCAGGTGGGAAGGAGCAACAGTGCGTAGCACACACACTTCTTGATTAGACCGAGGTTCGAACTCGTCACCACCAAATACGGAGGATGCGGAAAGGTCAGGGAATGACCACCGCATATCCCGGAGCAATATGGCCTTAGTTGCTAATGCTCCTAAAACCCAAACAACAAACAAACCTCGCACTGTTAATGGGTTTGTTGCCTATACATAAAAGCTGTGTTTTGTTGCGAAGTCCCGCGGACTACTTCCATTAGTTACGCGGACGATTGGGAAACACCGCGTTGAAACACAAGCAAGTATAATATTAATCTTTCTCTCTCTCTTTGTTAATTAGGATTCTTCGTTGTCACTTCATTTACAGTTATCATATTTCAAGTTTACAGCATGAAATATTAAGTACTGTATTTATATCTAAGTATGAAGTACAGTATTTATATCTAATTTATTAAATTTGCAAATAATATAAAAACAACAATGAGATCAAATTATAGTAAATATTGTGAAAATGAAAACTGTCTCTGTAAATCAAATCTCACCTCATATCATATAGCTCCAAAAGAAGGTCTCTTATTTACTCATCCCTTATGATTTTTTTTCTTTTATGGCCATTTCACATGATCTTACAGTATTATTAGATAGATCGTTAGATCTGTGGATAGGCAGATGGTCGCAAAGGAAGAAAAAAGAAGAAACCTAGTAATAGTAAATTTCGGAATTGTAATTTTTAGAGTGAACATGTGGAGGTTGTTCCAGACAGCAGAAGTAGAAGGCTTGAATGAAGAGGAAGTAAAACTCACAAGTATTCTGTCCAGACGATACTGAAGTTAGAACCATTCGTGAATTTATTATTTCACATTCGTTCAATGTTAAGGATTTAATTCTAAGTTATCCCAGTTTGTAGAAGATTAACACACTGGTGTTCAAAAGTTAAGTAACAAATCAAATTTTGACATAATCAATCTCCATAATCAAACAAATCAAATTTTAACATAAATTCAAGAACGTAAGTAGGTCAGAGTGGGAAATGTGGTGATTCAGTGGGATATTGAGTGGGATTGAGTGCTCTTATCTCAAATTTCAAGAGCTTGTATGCGTAGTTTTCAGAAAATATACAGAAGACGTTTTTATGAATATTAGTCTAGCAATGTCTTCATCCTGATTTAAAGCTTTTCTAAATTTTACAAATGTATCAACGCCAGTTGTCACTCGGTATATTTTAACTAATTCATCTTGCCATGACGTAATATCAGTATATCACGAACCTGTTCACTATCTGCATTTAGTCTAACATACCAGTTAGCATTGTCAGAGGAGCTAGTAATGTGCTGTGACAATACTGACTGGTATGTAAGTATTGTTAGAGTAGCTAGTAGTGTGATGTGTATTTTTAAGGAGCATTTTCCTTGTTTAGTTTTGCTATTTTTCTTTGTAAAAAAGTTGATTGTTCTGGTGATACGGAATTCGTTGCACCAGAGTATGCCGACATGTATTTTGTATACGGTTTCTGCAGCTGAATTATACTCTTGATCTGCTGAGCGGCAACTATTGATCTGCTGAAAAGAGTATTGCTATCGATAACCTAAATCTTCGTGGGTAGAACAGTGGTTATAATAACTGTCTTCACCACACTGGGTAGAAAAGGGACAGGAAAGGATCGAGTTTCCTGTCAATGACGCGAGAAAATTTTATGGTCTTTTTTCACTCCATAGCTGAGTTAGTAGGTCGTAGTTGAGGATAGCACCGAGAACTAACTCATCCCCGTATGTCCATAAATTGCGTATATTCTCTGGTCGATTTGTCTGTTTTGTTGGGCAAAAATCCGAGTTTTTGGAGGGGAGAGAGAACCTTGCTATTCGCGCCTGAGACCAACTAATTCAGCCACGGAATGGGAAAAAAGACCATAAAAGTTTTTTGTGTCACTGATGGGATTTGAACCGCGGCTTTTCCAGTGGGTGTGGGGAGTACGGTGATAATCACTGAATTACTCGTGCAGTCTCCAGGTTAGATTGACTGCTAACATGTACACGGGTGTTCAAAGAAAGTACATCACCTAGGAATTTCACATTTCTAACCCTTTTTCGCGATGCTATGTTACATTAATGACTAGCATCACAAATAGAAATATAAACAAAAGATATTTATTAATAGTTAAGGCAAAGTTAAGTAATATTTGACAAGTGCTCTCAATATTATTCCAAAATGAGCATTTGCAACCTTTATACAACAGTTTTGGTAAACACGACAATTATGGCTGAAATGTTCAGAAGCCCACGCAATTTGCTTCAGTTTATCATTTTAAATGGGAAACAAAATGAAAAGTTCACCAGGTGCAAACTAATATTTAGTTTAGCCGCCTCTGGCCCTGACGACAGCAGCACTCCGTTGAGGCATTGGCAAGATCAATTTCAGAAGATAATCAACTGATTATCTGTTCGTGGTTCGAAACACGAATTATGGCTTCCTGAAGTTCACTAAGGGTCTTCTGTTTCTTTCTGGCAACTGCAGATTCCACACGATGCCAACAGTTCTCTATAGTATTCAGGTCCGAGCTGTTTCCTTGCCAGCTAAGAGTTGTAATGGACCGTTCTTCCAACCATTTTTTCACCTGTAACAAATGTAAACACATTACTGTCGAACCTCTAATGCAGAAATGAAGCTAAAGTAACTACAGAAGTGCTCACGTACACTTTTCGCCCATGACAAGTAGCAGAGTCGTCCTGAAAGATGCAGTTACTTGGCAGGTTGAAATGGTCTCTAATGGTTGGCAGCAATTGCCTTCCAATATAGCCAGGTATCCATTGGCATTTACGGAACCTTTTATAAACTGCAGGTGACCTACTCCGCGATATGAAATGTACCGCCATATCATTTAGCTGGTAGGGAATTTCATTGTAGACACCATACAGTCTGAATTGTATTCTTCACCACGTTTACGGCGAATCGTTTGTCTCCCATCAGAGCCATGAGAAGAAATTCATTCTTGTCATCCGAGAAAATAACTGACTTCCACTGTATATATTATTAATGTATATATTAGCATAGCGTACAACCAAAGGGCATCTATTAGGATTGGCTTCCCAGTAAGGAGAAGTGGTGAATTGGGCGATGATTTCAAAAGGAAGCAGAATCGCTTCCCTCTCCACAGTTGCGGGTGTGTAATAATCATGTCATCATTTTATGTTTTTGCGCTCCGTAGGCATGTCATCATTTCATATTTAATTCAGAAATATGTCACGTTTAATTCTATTCTGAAGTCGTGTTTTTCAAACGTACAGCAAATGAACTTTGTGCAGGGTGGCACACTACCATACTTCAGTATTCTAGGTCGAAATGGCTTGACATTGATTTCTCTAACACATAAACATAGGCCAGAAGAGTAGTCTGTCTTAATACGTCATGATTTGATTCCATTCCGATGGATTTTTTCTTATGGACTCAGTTAAATAAAACATCAGAGAAATCCAAGAACTGTTGATGAATTGGAAGATTATAAGGGATTACAAAGGCAGTTTCCCTGTGGATTTTTATCGCGTTCATTGGAACGTATTTAAAGTATTTTATTAAATTTTTGCGGGCTCCAGGGTTTCCCCTATCCGCCGCTAAAAGGTAACAGTATACATTGTGTACAGTTTAAAGCAACTATATATAATGATACATAAATGTTATTTACAATGATAATGATACAAAATAAACACTGGGCTTCGGAATCCAGCAGGCTTATCAATAACATCAAGTAAGAGAATCCAAAAACTGAAACAGTCTACAAACAAGCCAAAGTGATCAGTCCCCAACAACCATCTGAACATTACAATGATTTATACTTCAAAAGAATAGTTAAAATTTCTGGTTTCCAAAACAGTAGAAAGTGCAGTAAACCCTTCCATCTAAAATTCAAAAAACCCAGTAAGGTCTTTCCAACCAACCGACAGACGGCGGTCTTTTACTATCAATTAACATTAAGTTAGTATTTTACTGAACCTCAGGGATAAGAATTCTTTTCCTCTGTCTAAATATTTATTCCGCATAGGTGGAGAAGGCTGCATAATACTCAGGACAGTTAGCTCCAGTTCTTACAAATCTCTTCAATTACTGTCTTCTTCATGGCTGTTACCCTTCATCGTTCAAAGAGGCTTATATCATCCCGATTTATAAAAAAAACAGGGTGATAAAACTAAGCTTAATAACTACCGACCTATTACTATACTGAATACAATTGCGAAAATTTTTGAACTCCTACTTTATGAATATCTTAGTTCCTATCTTCATCCTTTTATCAATAATAAGCAGTATGCTTTTCTTCCCAGGAAATCAACTGTTTCAAATCTTGCCCTGTTTTCTCATTTTCTACAAACACATTTGGACAAAGGAAATCAAATTGATTCGCTTTTCTTTGATATTTCACATGCATTTGACTCTGTCCACATCGATCTTTTGCTGTTCAAGCTGTCATCTTATGGTCTACGATCCTCTTTACTAGATTTGCTTGATTCACTGCTTAGAAATCGCAACCTATCTGTAATAATTGATGGAACTTCATCAACTCCGTTTACTGTTTCGAAAGGTGTTCCTCAAGGCTCACCATTGGGTCCACTCTTCTTTATTGTTTATACTAATGATCTGTCAACCTTATTTCGGTCCGTTAATGTTGAGTGGCAACTCTATGCAGATGAAATTAAACTTTACAAAGTTATTTTTTCTTCAATTAACAGCGATGAACTCCAGTCCTATCTTGATTCCCTCTCACGCTGGCTCAATAAAAATAGCTTGTTTCTAAACCCGTTAAGATGTAAATTATATCGCTTTCGCTCGAATCGTGTAGTTAGACCCTCCGTCCTTACTGATTATTATACTGGAAACTCTTTAATTGCAAGTACTGATACATTCAAGGATTTAGGTGTCCTATTTCGATCTGACCTTCATCCCTCTTCCCACGTCGATCACGTAATATCTCACACTTCTAAACTTCTTGGATTAATGAAGCGTTCTTCCTCTGTTTTCAAGAGTGACAAAGTTATAATTCTTCTCTACAATGAACTCATACTTCCCATTTTTGATTATTGTGATATTATTTAATCCCCACAACAGGAATATCTTTCTCACAGACTTGAGAGAATTCAAATTGAATTTATTAAATTCTTATGCTATCGAAATCACATTGCCTTTCACCGTCAAAATTATGGAGCTCTTTGTGGTCGCTTCAGAATCATTCCTCTTCACTCTAGACGACAACTCCATGGGTCTCTTTTTGTCTACAATATCATATCTCAAACTGTGTTATCGATTCTCCATCTCTTCTTGAACAAATACCTTTCGCTATAGCCCGTTTGAATTCTCGTTATAAAATTAATTTCGCACTGCCTGTTCATCGTACGCATCAGTTACTTGGTAATCCTCTGTTTCGAATACATTTGTGAGAAGTTGAAAGTCCAGTCTTAAATCATCATACAGAGTCAATGAAAGACGAGGTGCTATAGTTTCTTGAGCACCACAACTGCAGAGAGGAGTGTTACTTAATCCTAATGAGAACAATTGAGAGTTAAGACTGCCATGACCGGTATATAGAAACATAGCATATAAGCCGGGATTGAACCAGTTCATTTTCTGATCATAATCAGCAACCTCGGGAAAAAAACCTAAAGGTCTTCCTACCCAAGGTAGAAGTAGACCTAGTATTTTGCCACGCTCTACAACATTCATTTCTCATTCTTTTAATGTCTACATTTTCTTGTAAATCAGTATTATAAGTAAAAACATTTACAACCGCAGGAACATTTTTTCTTGTACGATATAAAAGATAGTGTAACATTACTTCATATTGGATTGGCAATCGATGACTGAGGACCTGGAGAGCAGCTGCAGAGACAGTTCGACAATCTCTACTTACAGCGAGAAGAAAAAATCTTTATGCTTGAGTAAGATATTTTTTAACAAGGGAATTAGCAATTCTATATCCCCAGGCCCCAGCCGCATAACACACAATTGGTATAAATATACAAGAGTAGTATAATTTCTTTACAGAGAAGATTTCTTTACACCAAGTACCCTTGGTAATTTTAATAATTTTATAGGTTATAGCTTTTATTTTCTGAAGTACATATTTTGCATGATAATTAAAATTAAGACGGTCATCCAAATAAATTCCTAAGTATTTATGCTGCCTAGTACTCCTAATCATTTCTCCATTTAGCTTAATAACAGGTGGTCTCTTCACGTCAAGGAAGCCCTTTAGCAACATTTGTTTTGTTTTTTTAGTCGAGATTTGAAGTTTGTGTTTGACACCAGATTTTCAAGTCCTCGAGAACTTAATTTGTTCTGTGCTCAAGCTCCCGGCGGGAATTACCAAAAATCAGAATAACGAGGTCGTCTGTGTAAGCGAGCTGAAGGATGTCGTCTTGATCAACCAAGAGCCACCCATCAAGGACCATGTTCCAGCACACAGGGCCAAGAACAGAGCCCTGAGGGCAGCTCCAATTTACAAATCTTGTGACAGAACAAAATCCTGAAGTGATTGCGATGCTGCGAGAATCAAAATAATTCGAAAGGAGGCGGTAAATAGGAGCAGAAACCCCTGCCTCTGTGGACCCCGCCAGGACACTCGGCCACCAAACAGCGTCGAATGCCCCTTTGAAGTAAACAAAGAGACCCAGCACATATTTAGAAGTGGAATTTTGAACGGTATTCAGAACCTGACAAATAGCATCAACAGAAGACCTCCCATGGGTAAAGCCGAATTTGAAGTGGGGAACTTAAGATCTCTATCTAAATAGTAATTTAGAAAATGAGAAAAAATTAACTTTTCTAAGACTTTGTCAAGGGCAGCAGAGCAATGGGCCTGTAAGAGGCCGGATCATTGGAGGATTTGTCAAAGGACTTAAGCAGAACTTGAAGTCTAGCTTGTTTCCAAGGCAACGGGAATAATTCCGAAGACAGACAAGCATTTAAGTCTTAAGATTTAATATTATTAATGGACAATTTTTCCAAAATCTTTTGAGAGCAGAAAAGTCAAGGAGGTCCTGTCCAGGACACTTTCCATCCCTCAAGGTTGAGATAGCAGATTCTAGCTCAATATCCGAAAATGGAGCCTCGGCGCGGGCCCCTTGGTATGATAAATGATCTAATCTCATTGTAGTTTGGATGGTATTTTCACAGGAAGCAGCAGGGTCCTCATGGAGCAACCCGTTCAAAAGGCATTAATTGACACGCTCCAGTCCAGGGTTTCATTACCATTCACAATAATAGATGAGAAAACATCACCAGGATGAATCTTGTTTGTAACAAGTTTGTAGTGTAATCCCCACGGACCTTCATTTATGTTGTGCTGAACAAACCTTGCCCAGGCGAGTTTTTTCTTTTGGAAGATGGTATTGAAGTAACTTCTTCAGTTGATTTTATGTAACCCACCAAGTCTGTCAATCTCAGCCCTAGGCCTGTTAGCTTTCTTTGCTCTCTGAAAATTACGTATTTTGTAAGTTTCTTCTAAGAGTAGTGAGAGTTGGGGTCACCATGGAACACAGTTAATTTTTATTTTTTAGAGTGGTCTCACAGACCGTGTTTAGAATCTCTTGGACCCTGGTTACCTGCATATCTGCAGGAAGAGAGCCAAGTTGGACGATCATTTCTTCAGAAATAAGCTCACTAACCTTTACATCAAAGCTATTCCAATCAACATGCTTTATTTTAGGCCGCGGAAAGTCAAAACAGCACCTGATAGCCCTAGGATTGTTGCTGTGACTGATCGTAAAGGTGATGACATTGTGGTCACTCGGGCACCACGATGTATGGCTAAGCCAGCTGGAAATGCCATTACCAAGAGCAGAGTTTGAAAGGGTAATGTCAATATAGGATTGACAAAGAGAGGAAACGAAAGTTGGCGGATGTCCTGGGGTATTCCACAGAGTGAGTTTATTGGACTGGATAAACTTTTCCAAGAGCTCCCAATTATAATCTGTAGTAGGGCTATTCCAAAGCCGAGAGTGGGCATTAGCATCCATCATAAAAATGACGGGAAAACCAGACAGACAGATCAGAACGTCTTCCATATAATTTAGAAATGGCTCAATGGTCTGTCCGGCCTGCTGTATTGCGGTGAACACACTTATACACAAGTAATACATGGTTAAGATCACAGCTACTTGTAATCCCACGTGAAATGGTTCATTATGATCAAAGTATGATGTGCCAAGGAACTTCCATCAAATAAACCAACTACTCGTATTCGAATTTTTTAAAAATATTTTTAAATATATACATCTTTTAAAAATTCTCTTATATAAACTTATAATCATGTAGAGGTTAAATTAATTGAGCAGGCTTCTATTACTTTTTTAAATGTAATGCATTTTTCCATAACTTTTAACTATTTCTTTTAAATAATTATTCGTAAAGATATTTTTCATATTAAAAGAAGTTAAAAAATAGTGTACTTTATTATTACTTGCGAAAATTTCAGATAAATTTAAAAATCATCATCTGCCTAACCTAAGAATAAAAATATTCTTGAAATTCATACTGCTAGTGTATTTACCCAGCTAGTGCATTTATATTAAAGTGCGTAGTGATGCAAATAGAGAAAATTTTGGGAGAACTAGATTATTCTCTGAAATGAGAATATTCCTTCGCGAAGAGAATGGGATGGTCCACGGCCAAGTAAGAGCGAACACAGTACCCGAAGTGTGTTCATTCATAATGACTTCTTGCTTAATCGCTCTGGCCAGAGCGATTAAACAAGAAGAATGGGCGAGTTTTTTTTATTATATAGGAGCGTTTTTCTTCATTTATTCCATCCTCATCACCATTCCCAGTTTCTTGTGTGCAACCAGATGAAGATGTCAGTTTTACAGCCACTGGTAACAGAGTCATGGTCCCGCGGTAATGGATTCTCATAAATAACCCCGAAGCACTCCTGCAGCAAAGAAATGGGAATAAATCATGAGAGTTCTGACTCCATCTAGTCACAGCTGTAATGATACTGCTTAGCTGAACCTTCATCACTAAGAACAAAGATCTATACCGCCCTCTTCTATTTTGGACCCGAGTTGAGCAGCAGGCTATATATTAACGTACAGTAATTATTCCTACAAGCGGGTTGAGATATTTCAGATGCCAGCATCGTAAGAATGGCTAACGTAATAATTCAAGTAGCAGAACCCAGCATTGGACACTCATGGATTCTTATACACTTGTTTTACCTCCACAAGTGCCTTCTTTTGACGATAATCAGAAACATCTAATAGTCTACCATTCCTTTTTTCGCAAGCAGACGGGCCAACTCCATTGACTCAAAGCACTCTGAGATGCGTCATTATCCAAAAAACTAATATTCGACTTGCGACACTGTGTTGTTACTCAGTATATTTTTTATTATAATAGACTTCGAACTGTCAGATTCTGTTTATTTCCTTAACACACGAATCAATATTACTTGGGACGCAGGTTACATTTTACGCTCTTCGTGAGTAGCCGTATCTGTTCCTTCTAGCTGACATCTCTCTTCTGTGTTTTTCTTTTTCTAGTCGCCACAAACTTCTTCTTCTTCTTCTCTTTTTTTTTAACGAATTCAAAATCCGCTACCATTAACTCTGATTAAAAATCGTCTTTCATTTATTTCAAGATCCAGTAGATAGAGCAGGCTAAGAGCAGCTCTTTGCGCATTGACGTCACTGTTTTGGGAAACAGCAGCTTCATATCTGCAGTACCGACTTTTCATTCTATGCATATTAATGAAGTGTTGGCTTACAGTATCATATTCGAGCAGATTATCTGTTGTTCTTGGTGAGATAAATATGGTGGGTTGTAGTTCGCAGTTGTTAGCTATTCATATTAATTATAATTAAAATTAATAATCTTTCCAAATTTTGAAATATATTAGTTCCAATATTCACAGATGTCAAAAAGCGAGTGACGTTGGTAATTTACGAGCTGCCACAAGTATCCAAACATTTTCTTGTCTGCATATCTAAAATGAGTGAATGTACACCCTCTGCTGTAATATAATGGAACCCCAGGAGTGCCTTACTTTTAAACAAAGTTTATAAGCATTTATATCTTCGTGACAGTTACTTTTATCAGCAGAAATTTAATCCATGATTATTGTTTTTGCATATATTTTTTAAATTCCATTCCTACTGTGACCAATACCAAATACGCAATACCAACTGTGATAAATAACTTTTATTTGATAAAACTAAGTGTATGAAATAAATTTTAATCCGTACGCAGGTACAAAAAATGTGTGACCCATTCATTATTCAGCCTGACTCTGGTATACTGATTGCTAGAAACATTAAAAATAAATATGGGACTGCTCGACCAATGGGTGGCTGCATCAGAGTAAAATCCCCCACCCTGCCAGTTTTTGTACATTGTGGTTTATGTGAGTATACTATTATGAGAATGTCTAAGCAACGGGAATTTACATCACGAAACTGTTTACTAGAACAGTAACTTTGAATCTGATCATGATAGAACATGAGAAAAGCATCGCTTTTACCGTTATCGTAAGTGTACCTATTGGAAATGATTAAATTAAATATTGAATTGAAGGTCCACCAAAGCAAATACATCCACCCACCCTTAAACTGTATTAGGTGGTTGCAAACCACCTCTTATCTGACTTATAGAAAAATATATAAAAGACTCTAAATTTTTCATTTTCATTTTTTTTTATGAAATGGGGAAAAAATGAATTTTGCGAATATTTAAAAGCTTTTCATACAGAATAAAGGTTGGGCAGAATGCAGGCCATATCTTTCAGTTTGTTGTAAAAGCCGTGTCATCTAGCTCCAAGGTACATGCCATGTCATGTCTGGCTCCAGCCTGTAAATATGGATCCATATCCTGTCGCCAGTTGACGAGGCTGTCGATTGACCCCTGCTGACGTTCGTCTGTAACATACATTCCTATGACCACCTATTGCCAATACCGTTCTATACGTTTTGCATGGGGGGATAGATTTACGTGTTTAGGCGATACAAGGGATTTCCCACAAACCTGCTGTATGGTTCACATATCAGTGATTTTTTGTATTGCTATTGAGCTTCAGAAAGTCCAATAATTTGCATTCGGCCCACGTGAGCAGCAAAGCGGTTATACTCACCGTCCTTCCACACTGGGTGGAAAAGGCCTGAGTTCGATTCCTATCAATGACGCGAGGAATTTTTGTGCTCTTTTCACAAAGTGGTTTGAGTTATTTGGTTTAGGCGAGGGTCGCATGATTTTTCCCCCTCCCTTTACTGGAAACCCGGGTTTTCGTCCCGCACCAACCGACCGAAGTGCACCTCACCTACTTAACTCAGATAGGCTCATTATCTAACATCTCCGACAGAAGAAGAAGAAGAAGAGGGGGGGGGGGGGAACGCAGGGTGCAGCGATTGGCACTTAGTTTATAAGAAATGCACCTTTCTTGCACATTCCACTGTTCAAACATCTGTATCACGCACACATCCACCGTGCAGAGGAGATAATCGGTCATATGGCTTCAGTATTTCTGCGCCCCCTCTCCCTCAATGCTAATCGTTTACGTTGTTATACTTGAACAATAGTCATGCAAATTAGTACTGGTAATGGCAAATGACGCAAGAAAGCAAGCTTATAAAGCATCAAGCAAAAACAAACAAACAAAAAAAACTTCCCACATAATCTGTCTCCATCCGCTGCATTAATTTGATTAGTTCTTCCTTGAATTTATTCAAACTATCCACTTCCACAACAACAGATGGAATTTCCAACAGATTTTCATACAGGGCCGTTCACTTCTGGGTTGGTCACTTTTAATAACAGGTGATGTACTTCGCTAGACTTCATACATATTGTATTCAATATAGTGATAATTATATATATTTATAATTTTAATTTAATTCACAATATTAAACTTGAAGTCACTTGCGAATTATTGCTATTAAATTATGTCGGCTCGATACATCCTGGTATCCTACATAAAAAAAAAAAAAAAAAAAAGAAAAAAAGAGCAAAGGCAACGACTTATATGCGCGAACATTCGTTTCTGCATATCCGCCACATTGTTCATTCATTCCTTCAACCTGTGCATGGCAACAAACATAATATTTAGTGCTTCAGATACAATATACGGTATGTGGATAGCATATGTGATATGTATGAAAAAATATATAATAAATGAATAAAAATAAATAATGATAATTGCCCTGTTTCTATTGGTCTGATGATTTTAATGAAATTTGGGATGGCTCAACAAATCAGTATTTACAGGCTCAAATATAACCTTTCATAAAAATCCATCTAGGAGCCCAATTATTACATGCACACGGACGGACATGGTGAAGATAATAGATGCATTGCGCATATATGCCAACTCTTGCTTAAAAAAGATGAATATTGAATAATAATAATAATAATAAAAAACTGCAAGATTTAAAGTTGATCTGTGCAGGCTTAAAGATTTCATAATTTAGACTAATGCACAGACTGCATTAGTCTAAATTATGACTCATCACGGACAAGCTACATTTTCTTCCAGAGATGTCCTAATTAAAACGAAAAAGAGGTGTTTAATACTTTTTAAAGGTCAGTGTACACTTGCTTTAGAAGTATCTGGTAATGTGTTATGCCATCAATAAATTTATTATTCAGAAAACTCTGATACTGTGTTTCGATACAGTTTTGATTTTGCTAAATATCAGAAGCGTTACTTTATATACAGTTCCGACGTCTTATTGAAGGAGAGAACATCTCCAAAGGCATCGATAACTGGGAGGACATTATGCGACAGAAAAATGTCATTTTAAATTCAAAGTTGCGCTCAGCCGTTAAATATTTCTAACGGACAGTCACATTCAGTTGGGCGGATTCGGATAATGATCAGGTGCGAGGGAAGACGACATGTCAGGAGGGATATGAAGGAATGTCGTCAGCAGATGTGGAGGGCTTACATAAGGAGAGACATTTATCTGCGTTCTGGCCCGAGAACCTGAGGCTACGTGGACCACATGAGGCGAAGGAATAAGCAAACGGAGACAGATAGGATCGTTTACTAAACTGTCGAAATTTTATCTCGTAAAATGCGTCCTTTCTCTCCTTGCAATCATTCTTAACTATCATATCTCAATTTCTTCGAAGATCTCAATTTCTTCGTAGGTGCATTCTTTATTAGACTTATATCAGTTTTGAGGAGTGTAATGGAAACGACAGTTAAAGTTGTTTTGTAGGAAATAGCTGACACGGAAGTGCTCTTAGTTGTGAGGCACGAAATTACTGACTGGAAAGTAAAATGTGGTTTATTCATTAGAAAATAAAACGGTAGGGAGCACACACACACACGGATAAGATTTGCTCATCCTTTATTAAAGTTCATTTTTTTAAAGAGGGGGGAAAACAAACAAACCGTTTCTTTATGAAACTCAAATTCTTCACAAAACAAACCCTCTGGTCTGTGTTAGAATAATTAACTAGCCATAAATAATTATTATAAAAACGCAATATAATATGTTATTTACTTTCTCACCCCTTTCTCGCACCTCGTATTTCGCTTCAGAGGACAAATAATGAATAGATGAGACACAGATGTCATGGTATGTCATCTGGTTGTTTGCTTAGTTGGAGCTGTATGTGCAATATGCATACAGACCACTATTAGCTTTAGGTGAACTTTGGTGATCCACAGGTTGAAATTGGGTCTCTTGCTAAATGTAAATGTCATATACATTACATCATTCTCAAAATCTGAGCGGTTTCTCATATAAAAGATATTTATTTATTTATATAGCTGTAGAACGAACGAGGATCTGGTACACTGCAAAACGCAGCTGTCTTGAGGCTCCAAAAGATTTTTTTAAAATGAAATCTTGGTGTGTGGTAGGGCAGTTTGGTGTGTATGCACTTGCGCGCGCTAGAGAGAGAGAGAGAGAGAGAGAGAGAGAGAGAGATCAGAATATGTCTTGTTTTAAGCTTTATGTTTTCGATATTTAATCAGTTATGTGTTACATTTTATGTATTAAAGCTTTAATCTCGAGAAAGAGTAAATTAATTAATTTAAAAGTGAAGAAATTACTGGAAAAGGTAAAAAATACAGAAGTAAACAGGAGCAATTACAGGACTGTAAATTATAAGCAACTTTAATTAGAAGGAAGAGAACAAACTGTGTCTTTTGTAACAAGTATCGAAAGAAAATACTGTATTGTTAACATATTAATTTATTATCAAATTATTCTAAAGTATAAAAATTATATACACAAGAAATTGTAAGCATTTATGATCCGCCCTCCTAACCTTTATGGCTGTGTGCCTAGGTGATTTGTAATAAACAGATCAAATAAATAAATATGTCCATCTACGGTTTATTTTTGTAAGATTTTACCCTAAAAAAGTGGAAAATTCTTTATAAATCTGGAAAAGGTTGTATGAGGGATTTTTTTCTGGTTAGTATCAAGATAACTCACGCCATGTGGTTTTAGTACAACACTGCAAATTCCTGTACCTATCCAGTTGGCTACTTGTACCAGGAGTCTTCACGGTTAGCCTAATGGTTATAACCACCGTCCTCCCCACACTGAATTTCGAGGTCTAGTTTCGAATTGATACTCCTAAGTGATCATGGTGGTAAGAATGAAGATCGAAAAAAGTTTGGTCGAAAGAAGCTGTATTTGACTCCTGTGTGACCCCATGTCTGCTTCGCACCATCTGCTAAGTTCCTTGCTCCGTTCTCAAATTCCATTCCAAACGTGATATATATATATATATATATATATATATATATATATATATATATAATAATAATTTTATATTTATTTAGGTCTTTTAAAAAGATTTGTCGAGCCATCCCAAATTTCATTAAAATCGAACAAATAGAAATCTGGCAGTTGTAATTTCCACACATCATACATTGTGGCCGAAGCACTGGATATTGTTTGTTCCCGTGCGTTAATTAGAGGAATGAATGAACAATAAAATTTTCTCTTGAAGTTCATTATTTCGTTATCAGTTAATTAAATATATACGTTACGAATTATTGTAATAATCACAGTATAAACGTGATTATTCATGAGTGTTGCATTTCGCGCATTATGTTTACAAAGTATTACAAAACGTTGAGTGAATATGAGGTTGTGAGGTATGTAGTGACGTGAAAACAATCACTTTTATGCATTATTAGTCAACCATTTAGTAATTAATTGGTAACAATATAATTAGTTAATTAATTTTTCTCTTATTCATAACATAAAAAGAAAAAATCGATTAATTTAAGAAATTGAACTTGCCTGAAACCTAGCGTGCTGCGTATATTGCCTAACTTGTTTTACTTATTTTATATCCTAGAATACATCACAAAATCTTTTGCACATCCGTTTCGAAACACACTGTATTTGATTAAATAGGAAGCTAAGGTATATTTTTGTAAGTTGATAAATAACAAAATTGAATAAGCTGAATAAAACTGAAGTCAAAATAAAAACTTATCTTTCTGTCTTCTAATATTGGTAACTTGTATTATTGTTTTCCTATTTTTTCAATTTGAAATTTTAGTTATTTTGCTAATTTGAAATTATTTTTTAATTTGTTTATCATTAATAATGAAAATTAAAATATTAATGACGTTTTTTAATGGTAGCAAGTAAGAAGCAGTTTATAAATAAATAAATAATGCACAAATACATTTTTAATTAAGTTCAAATAAATTAAATCACTATAACTGAAGTAAATAATTTGAAATTTTAAATTAAACTAATTTATTTTCGTTGTTATGCTGTTTTTTTTTTTTTTTTTTTTTTTACTTAGTATATTACATCATCAAATTGTGTGGTTTACAGCGTTTGCTAGTAAACCACATATTTGGTGATTACCTAGACATAATGATCTCACGCTTCATCGTTCTGTTCTAAATGCAATGCGATATTTCTCAGCACTAATTTACACAAATGAATGGGCCTGCCATTGGCCTTCTCCTTCCAGTACATTTACTATCATACTCTCATCTCGCTAGACGAAGACCTGGATACAATTCGCTTGTCACCTTTGCGGTGATACTCATATATCATCTTTCTCACTATTGTACTTTCACCATTTGTGGCTGACTTCAGACAGTGCAGTGTCGTCTGTAAATAATGAGCAGAGCTTACAGAGAACTGGAAGTTCGTGGAGTTGTCTTTGCTGGAGTTATTATGATTTGATTAACGATTTTAATACGATCCATCAGCTATTACTCACAGATGTAGGATAACCTAAATCATGGGATGATTCCGTTGTCCATAATCAACAAGTGAATGGCGACGTGGAATGCTCTCTTTTTCTCTGCTGTTTATTGTCAACTTCTTAAGACACTGTTTTGAAAATGAAACTACGCATTATACGAACAGGAAGTAATTGCACTCAAACTGGATGTATAAACTTGTAAATCATACTCATTTCTGCATATAGTGGAAATAAGTTCATGAAGTGTAGAAGAAATTTTTAGGAAGCCAGAGATACCCGAAAAAAATCATAAACGACTTTTAATTTTTTTTTTTTTTTTTTTTTAATTTCACGTTTGGGATACCCGAGCACGACCTCATCACCCATCTATCTGTATGTATTATGCCCATAAATTGTATGCGCTGTCTGGTCGGTTTGCATTTTGCTGGGTCAAAAAACACGAGTTTACGAGAGAATAAACCCTGCTGTCCTCGCCTGAGAGAGACTAACTCAGCCACGAAGTGGAAAAAAGAGGCCACAAAATTTCCTCGCGCGTCACTGACCAGGTTCGAACCCGGGCGTTTTCCAGCTGGTGTGGGAGAGGACTGTAATTCACCGTGCAACCGCGAGGACAATCATAAGCGACTTTCGAAATCATTTGAAATTGATTCCCAAATGAAAAGAATGAAGGGATTTTTTTTGCGATTATTTAAGGATAAGCTGACCGCGAAAAATCTTTTCTATAAGGATGATTAAATAAATAACATATATATCAATATTTTATATATTTACACAAAAAAAAAAAAAAAAAAAAAAAAACGTGAATACGCTGTTTATTTTAGTGTAAATTAAGTTATTTGTACATATTCTGTCAGAAGGGTATGGTAGGATGTTCAAGGTCTAAAATTTAAACAGCTGTATTTATATTCCAGCAGTTGAAATTTAAAGTGTTGATGGGAGAACACTACGGTGGCGGAGCATTGTGTTCCTGTAGTACAGAAAAACTTATGGAGGGAGCAAGGTTTTCCCCGTGAGTTAATCCAGATTTTTCATCCCACACAACATGCAAATTGCTCCGGTATAACGAGGCTGCCGCGCTAGGATCTGGCCTTTGACTGGGGAAGCACTCCCCCCCACTAGTGTGTTACCCTGGGCTGAACGAGAGCCCAACTTTCTTGTGACTGAGTAAACCTTTAATTGCAAACTTTGCGTTCAGTGACCTTCCCTCCCCTTCTCTGCCATAAACTTTCATGGTGAAGTGGAACTTCTCTCACGCACATTTCCCAACTTTTTTGATGTGACCATCATCGTTAGCGTTCCCCAGAACCAGCTAAAGAAAGTTTGCCCCACGTGTTTCGGTGGGGGAGAAAAAACACACAGACGGTAGTGTACTTCTCCAAATTAACGTACGGACCCGTGTGAGGCATCATTCAACGACTCCCTAAGAGACCTGTGTAGGAAAACACTCGGCACCTCGCTAATCCGGACAACTCCGATTATCCGGAAAAATAAATAAAATGTATGAAAACGATACGGAAGTCATTGAGATCGGTACCCTCAGCCAAACTGAAGAGCAAGGGGAAGAGGCCGAGGATCATAGACCAATTGACAAAAGAAAAAAATAAAAAGCAACGGTACCGAAATCTGACTGGGAAACCCGGAGTGCCAGCGAAATAAAGGATTAGCATGGACACCCAGAAGGGACAGACGACCAACCCAAACCGTCCGAAAATACTGAATTCGATCCGACACTACCAAAGGGAACCGTTCGAGAGACGACGTTACTGTTGTGAACGGCCTTAGAAAATCTGATGAAGGAAAACAGCAGCAGAATAACATCCCTACTACGAGCAGAAATCGTACACCAATGGAATAAACTCGAAGGCATCTTAATGAACATATTCGGCCAACTACAGAAGGCAGAGGCAATATTGGAAGCACGAAACATGGATGGAGACAAACAAATGCTACAGTGCGCTCCATCGTGTGCACAAGCGCTGAGGACACCAGCAAGCGACTCGATAATGGCGGGCAAAACGCCAGAACCCGAAAGAAAGACCCTACCTAAACAACCACACTTAGTGGTCCTACGACCAACAAAACCCAACGACAACCAGTCCAGTGAACAACTCAAATCACAAATAATGACTAACCTAAACGAAGAATTTAAGACAACAGGAATAAAGGCCGTAAGGAAAACGAACGTCGGACTACTGATAGAAACGGAAACAAGAGAGGAAGTACAAAGAATAACAGAAAATCCAAAAATACCTGAACTAGGACTAACCGCTGCTGCGCTCAAAAAACGAGGCCCTTCAATCGTAATATACGACCTGGGCAAAGACCTTACCCCCAGACCAACTATCGGAGAAGCTGTTCCAAAGAAATCTACAAGCCATATTTCCTGACAGAAATAGGGAAGACCTACTGACGCCCAAGTATATCACCAAGCCAAGGGACGGAAACCAGAACTGGGTTGTTGAGCTCGTGCCCATGGCGTGAAGGGCTTTAAGTACCGAGAACAGAATATTTGTTAACTGGGGCAGTCACCGCTTTCGGGAGCATGTGACTGTGCCCAAATGTTACAGGTGCTGCAAATCTGGGCATACAACCCACACACGCACCCAGACAATTCCCGTGTGCGGGCATTGTTCGGCAAAAGGTCACTCCTTCCGTGATTGCCCAAACAAAAACACCGACCCAACCTGTGAAAACTGCGAGAGTTTAAAGTTAGATAGCGCACACTCAATCAGAGATGGTTAATATCCTACATACCTCAAAGCAAAGAGTTTATTCCAATCAAGGCTCAAATATGGGAACATGTCCTAAAAATATAACATCGCAGAGGTTAAATTCATGCAGATAAATGCACACAGAGCCAAGGCGGTCGTCGACCAAATCCGCAAGATGGCGGAAGAAGAAAACATTGACGTAGTAATACTACAAGAACCATATGTACATATGAAGGCTGTCAGGGGCTATCCCATAACATACAAAGTAGGGAACGACATCCCATCCCACATACCTTGGTAAGAAACCCGGATATAACGGTGACCAAAAGCACTCAGTTATGCACATCTTGGGCCGCATGTGCCCAGCTCACCGCGGCATTTGGAGCGTTTTATGTCATAGATTTTTACTGCCGCCCTGTAAGGATATCGACTTCCCAGTAAGGTACCTAAGCCTGGCTAGTGATAATCTCTCAAATGCAAAAATCATCGTGGGAGCAGACACTAACTACCAGTCGCCAATGTGGCACAGCCATACCCCAGATAGATAGGACACCAGAAACGGGACCTGGTATTGGAAGAGTTCCTGGCAACCTCAACAATTAACTGTACTAAACTTATCCAACAATCTGACTACATTCTACAACACATTATGAGAGGCCACCATGGATTCACCATGGCAACGAGGAATGCTGCCAACAACATTTCCAATTGGTCCGTCTTGGACAACGTCTAATCATCGCGCCATTACGTTCAGTCTAAACAAATCACTGGCCGCAGCACTTGTGAACAGACAAACCGCCCATAGATGTGCCATAGCAAAGGCAGCCTGGGAACTCTTCCAGAACACCCCACGGAATAGTATATAGCAACGACAGAGCGAACTCCAACGTATCGAGGACCCAAGAATCCTCCAAAGTAAAACGACGGAAATCATAAAACAAGCCAGTGACACAGCCATCAAGAAGAAAAATCCGACACTGAGGGCAGTGCACTGGTGGAATCAAAACCTACAGCGACTCAGGAAGGAGGAGCAGGAAAGAAGAAAGGCCTTCCAGGCGCTAACTGCCGGCGGCGCAAATTTAAACCCACGATAGAGCTAAAAAGAGGCGAGAAACGCCTATATAGCACAAATTGGAGAAAGCAAAAATCAATCCTGGGAGCGCCTGGTCCCCACCACTGGAAACAAGGACCCTTGGCCACTCGTGTACAAGCTCGTTAACCACAAACTCCCCAGAGGGGAAGTAGTTGAAGCCACTAAAACACCCCAAGGATATATGACTATGACTTGGGAACAAACCATCAACAATATCCTTGACGCTGCCTTTCATTCAGAGATACAAACAATGACAGAAGAACAGACCCGAGTTTTTCAGACCAACGAGACTCACCAAACGGCAAAAAAAAAACAAGAGTACCTTTCACCATAGAAGAGCTCAGCAATGCAGCAGTCCTGATAAAGGGGAACAGATGCCCTGGACTGGACCTGCTAGAACCCGAAATTATAAAAAAAAAAAAAAAAAAAAAAAAAAAAAATAATAATAATAATAATAAAAAAAATAAAAAAATAAATAATAATATAAAAAATAAAAAAAACGGTAGAGTACACCCCGAACTTACTATTAAACCTATATAGTCTCGGTGGAGGCACCTTACCGACTTAGCATTAGCAAGGGCACATGTTGCAAGAAAGCAAGCTTATATAGCATCGCACACGCACACGCACACACACTTCTCATTTCATCCATCCACTCGCTCCAAATGTTAGTCTAGTTCTACCTTGAATCTGTTTAAGCTATCAACTTCTGCAACGACAGATGGAAGTCTGTTCCAGCAATCAACCACCCGCTGGCTAAAGGAAACTTCCGCACATCTATCCTACAATTGTCTTTCTTCAATTTGAATTTATGCCCTTTCAGGCGATTATTCTGAGCAAGAGGAAGAATCCCATCAGCACTGAGCATGCTGAAACCATTCAAGACTTTATACACCTCAATCAGATCACCTCGCAAGTGCCTAGTCTCCAGACACTGTAATTTGCAAAATTTAAGCCTTTCTTCGTAAGAGCAACCCTTCGTTCCATTCACTAATCTTGTTGCCCTTCGCTGTAGGTGTTCCAACAGCTTTACATATTTCTTAAAATGAGGGTTCCAGACCTGTATACAGTACTCAAGGTGTGGCCTGACCTGACCATTGCCTTATACAAGGGGATAATCAACTCCTTATCCCTGCTAGAAAAATTCCTGTATACATTGACAAGAGACCATGAGCTACTCTTGCAGACCGTCTGCACTGCTCAGAAAACTTCATATCTGCCTGCACAATTACCCACAGGTCTTTTCACTCTCTGCCACTGTCAGTGTAGTACCACACAGTTGATTCCTTATTTTGGGGTTACTTCTTCCCTTATGCAGTACTTTACATTTGTTAATGTTAAACTTCAGTTGTCACTTCTCAGCCCATCTGCTCAACTTTTCTAGATCCTGTTGCAACAGCGTACTGTCATTAGTGTCATTAACAACCCTGCCGACCTTCGTATCGTCTGAAAACTTGGGCATTAAGCCTGATATACCATCATCAATATCATTAATGAATACAGAAAAGAACAATGACCCAAAACTGAACCCTGGGAAACTCCACTAATAACATTAGTCCACGATGAGCAGTGTCCATTGATTACCACTCTCTGTCTTCTCCCCCTCAACCACCCCTTTATCCATAGCAGCAATTTGCCTCCAATGCCACACTGCCCCAATTTGTACAGCAGTCTTCCATGTGCCACAGTATCAAAAGTCTTTCTAAGATCCAAATATATGATATCAAAATTATTCTTTGCATCCAGCTCCTTTGTGACTACATCATATTATCCAATCAAATTGGTCAGACAAGACTTTCCCTTAACAAACCCGTACTGTGTCCTAGCTATAATTGAAGTCTTGTCTAGATGATCCTGCAGTGCTTCTTTTACCAGTGCCTCCATTAATTTCCCTGGAACAGGAATTAAACTAACATGTCTGTAATTACCCGTGTCTCCCTTTGATTCTCCTTTGTGGATTGGGGTCACATTTGCACATCTGCCATGGGTACCTCCCCTGAGTCCAAGAAAGCGCTCATAATCATGGCTAAGGGTTTACTTACTTCCTTTGCTGCCTCTTTTAATATACCTGGATAGATTCCATACACCTCAGGTGCCTTTCTTATGTTTATCTTTAACAGTTTCTCTTCCACTTTACTCTCAGTTATTACAAGATTAACTAGCTTACTGCCATAGTTTAGCACATCTCTGGCATTCCCGTACCTGAGGAAAATATTGCAAATATTTTAAAAATATTCATTTAGTTTGCTGCCTGAGCAGGATCATAAACAGTTGAACCATCGATATCAAGTGGACCAATCTGATTCATCCCCTTCCTTCTAGATTTACATAAGTAAATAACGCTTTTTCTTTGCATCCTTTGCCAAAGATTTCTCGTAATCTGCCTTTGCCTGCCTAACCTCCTTTGTGACTTGGTTACAGACCAGCTTATATCTGTCATAGGCTTCTGTGTCACCTGTTAATTTATATGTATGCCATGCATTTTTATTCTCTGCCACATGTCTAATTAGTTCATCTGATATCCATTTAGGCCTAAACCTTGAACAATATTTCTTAGTTGGTATGAAAAGCCTAGTAGCTTCCAAGATTAATTCTTTGAATCCTCCCCATTTTGAATTTTCCGTTGGTAACATCATCCTGGAAGACGGCGAACGTTAAACTCATCCCAAAGAATCCACCAAAGCCACCACACCTTTCGGACTCCTACTGGCCCATTGTACTATTCACAGGCATTAGTAAGCTATTTGAACGACTACTCTACACACGGATCCAACATTACTACAATGAGGCTGGCCTGGCCTCAGCAAACCAGTTCGGCTTTAGGCGGGGCCCTCCGCTGTGGAGCCCTAACTCACCTCTTGACTAAGGTCGACATGTAATACAAAGTACTTCCTAGTGATAGCCGTTGATTTCGCTGGGGCGTTCGGCTCACTTTGGAGCTTCCTGACGAGGGTGCGCGAAACCAGCATGCCGGAATACCTCTATAACACTATCAAAAGTTACCTAACAAACAGAACCATCAAAGTCATCGGGGCTGCCCTCAAGGTTCGGTCCTTGGCCCACTACTTTTGTGGAATATCGTCTTGGACACCTTCCTTAACATCGGTCTCCATGAAGTACAATCTGAGGCATTCGCGAACGATCTCATTTTGACGACACAGGCAAACTCAATAGCCGCGTTGGAGGTACTCGCAAATCGGGCCCAGATCAATCTCCAAGAATGGCCAAACCGAAACCAACTCAAAATATTTCCCCCGCAAAAACTCCAACCTACTAAAGGGACGCCTTGCTCTTAGGCGACCTCCGCAAATAAAAATTGAGCAGGAAACAGTCGAATTCTCTAACCAACTGAAATACCTAGGCGTGACAATGGACCGAAACCTGTCATTTCAAGACCATCTGAAATATCTCCGTGAAAAAATAAGACGCTACGCAGCCGTGGTCGCCAGGGTCACACGTAAAGAATGGGGCTTGAAAAAGCGAGTCCTCCACCTGTACTATGAAACTATCTTCACTCCGATCGTCACCTACCTCATCCGGCGCATGGTTTCCAAAAACTACAACAGCAGTAAACAGACGTATCACAGACCAAATTCATAGATCCACTCTCCTAACCATCTCCCGCTCCTGCCGCATGGTGAGCACCCATGCTCTTCAGGTGCTCGCTGGCACGCTCCCGTTGGACTTAGAAATCGTACGCGCGGCCTACTGTACTATCTAGGCAGTCTGCGTGGGTAGCACAGTGGTATTGTCGCCGTCCTCCCCAGACCTGGTGGAAAAGGCCCCGGTTCGAATCCCGTCGATGACGCCAGAAACTTTAGTGGGCTTTTTCACTCCGTGGCTGAGTTGGTCTCAGGCGTAGATAGCAAGGTTCTTCCCCCCCCCAAATTGGTTTTTTTTTGCTTCAAGCAAAACAGGTAAATCGACCAGAGAACACACGCAATATAAAGACACATATACGGGTAATGTATTAAATTACGGGTAACCCAAAAAAAAAAAAAAAAAAAAAGTACTGTATAGACAATCGAGCTGAGAGCACACGCAATTTACAGACAAAAATACGGGTTTATGTAATCAGTTACGGGTAACCCTAATACAATAATAATGTACTGTCTACACTAAGGTGCCCCCCCCCAGACTTTTCTGGGTTTCACTATTGACCTAACCAGCAACAGAAATGTGGAAAAGAAGAGAATACAAACTCACTTGCAGTGGCAAGAAGGGTAGAGCACCTCTCTAAAGTGAGACATCACAAAGTAGTTTCTACCCAATATTGAACGAAACTACTCAACTTCACCCAACTGGTTCTGCCCAGGTCTACAGGTAACTTACCTCTTAACTGGACACGGAGCGATTAATGCCAAACTGTCTCTACTTGGGACCCAGGACGATCCAACTTGCACTTGCGGGGGGGCTGGCGAGCTGGCAGCACCTCATGCATGACTGCTGGCTCTCCGAAGACATACGTGGTATTTTAATCCCTAGGTCACTAGGATCCACTACTTACCGCAGGGACAAGAACATCACCTCCTAGACATGAAGGAGTACCAAGCCTTCTCAGATTACCCGCAGGCACTGTTCGCGATGAGGAGAAACCAAATCGTCGCAGCACATAACCCACTACCACTATAATCAGAGAACATTTGTTCTTCAGCTCGCTTGGACTGGAACATCAGAAATTACCCACCCCCAAGAATTAGAAGACTCAGGAAACAAACCATACAAAAATAGACTAACATTGATGGGACCCCTGTTCCATGAATGACAAATGGAGATGACTACCAAACTTGGACACCCCACCAGTTGCGTCTAGGTGAACAGGACACATTCCTGAGAACTGGAAGACTTAGGAAATAAACGACACCAAGGCAAAGAACTAGCATGGACGAGACCCCAGTCCCACGGACGAGTACACGGACATGACTACCAGAAAAGACACCCGCCAACATTCTGTTGGTGGGTGTCTACGTATGAACAACTACGTATTAACAAGACTCACTACTGAGAACTGAAAGACTTAGGAAATAAACAACACTAAGGTAAAGGACTAACACGGATGGGAACCAGGTTCCACGGATGACAACTCGGACAGGCGCCTCTGTAGCCAGGTGGGCAGGAGCAGGGGTGCGTAGCACACGCTGCTTGATTAGTCCGGGGTTCGAGCCCGTGACCACCAAATACGAAGGATGCAGAAAGGTCAGGGAATGACCACCGCATATCCCCGAAGCAATATGGCCTTAGTTGCTAATGCTCCTAAAAACCAAATAACATAACATAACTCGGGCATGACACCAGATTGGACACCACCAGCAGGTCCTATGTATAGCTTTCCTACAATCGCCCGGTGCCTTTCCACCCCCTCCCCCGTGCCGATGGGAGACGGTTCCCCCTCATGCGCCCCCTATTTTATCCTCGCGAGGCACATGCCTGCTTCTTTGACTTCTGGGGTTGCTTACACTATCATCCCCATATTTCTGTCTTAACCCCCAGCCTTCACACTCTCCGCACTCTGTCTGTACGCCAGCGAATGCCCCACACACACACACACAAAAAATTAATTATGTCCAAATTATCGTTCGCCCACATTTTCGGCCTTTATTATGCAAGCGATGTCCCCCTCACGTGACGATAATCGAAACTGACGATGATGGATATATGTATGCAGTGTATTGATCTGTCTGTACTTACATGCATATAAAAGAGCGCGCGCGTTTTCTATTCTTTCTTTTTTTTTTTTAAAGGTCCTAGCCACTGAAATCTCAGGAAATTAGGTGGCAGGACCTGCCAGAGTAAATCTAAAACTACTGGGTTCCTGGTCTGCCTCCACGGGGAGAAAGTGGGGTGATGTTGTGCCTCAGCACGGGTCCACCGGCTAAAGGACCAGAAGAACAACGATACATAACACTACACGTAGACAATGTCCATACACGTTTAAATCTCTGGCCTTCCCAGTGAATGGTACACGCACAATGAAAGCAACGCGGAGATGGGGGAACCCTGGTACCTCTAAACATCAATACAATTTACCCTTTACAACATGCAAATTTTCCGTGAAAACACTCTTGTACACACATAATGCTATACATAAGTAGTACCAAAAGCTGCGGTGTCATTAAAAATAATTATTATTTTTAATCCATATCAGTTTAATCCGCACGACACATCGCCGTCTGCCACTCGTTTGAAGAGGGCTAGGTTTTATTCTTGTCGACGACTGGAGGAACATCTAAAGGCCTTTTCAATCGAGGCTGTGGTCACCTAATGTCACGCGGAGGGAATATGTCCCCCCGTGAGTTATTCCGGGTTGTTCAGCTCGCTTAACATGCAGATCTGTCCATGAATACGTCTAGAGACAAATAAACACAGATACGGATATAAGAGACAATCTTTCGGTGCCGTTAAAATAATAATCTCTCTCTCAGAAGTTACGATATATGTTAAATCCCCAGCTTGGATGGTTCGGTAATTTTTTTGGATTTGGAGAATTTGTGCGTTTCCACTGTACTCGTTTGCATCGTTCTTTCGGGAAAAAATTCAGCACCTCTATAGAATTTCTGATTAACAACGTGACTGACACTTGCTACTTGACTAATTCTGCTTTTCCAGTTTTGGATGACCTCTTGCTAACCAATTTGAAAATGACATTGCAAAATTATTTTCTCCTAAGTGGTTAATATCTTTTTTTTAATATTTTGCTCGTCCAATTTTGATTTTTAAATTTATTTGTTTTTTAATTTTTAAATTATGATGTAAATAAGCTGTTTAAGTTTTTATCCCATAAATTTCCCATATTTTTATTTCATACTTTCATTACTTCATTATAGATGGATGTTTTCGGTTTCATCATACCATACGATCCATCCAGTGATTCATTTAAAGCCTGGTTTAGCAATAATGGTGGGTATACGAAAAAAAAAAAAATAATAATAATAAATAAATCATGCATCCACTTCCTTTTAACGTATTTCATGCTACAGCTGACAGCACGACTTGAATAGTTTCTCCAAAATTGAACTCAGCACTGACTGGAAGCAAAGTAAGCGATTTTTGTTTGTTTCCAATTTTTTTTATTTTTTTATTTAGATAACTGGTCGAATTTGTATTTGCATAAAATAGAAAGGTGAAAGCAGAATGTGCTTTTGGTTCAAACTGGCATGGTAGTTAGCAGTGGAACAAGGACAGTGGATCGTAATTTCCACTGCTAAGAGTATAAGATGAGATGTCCACTTATGCCTGTGGACCCAAGTGCACTTCCAGGCTGCACATTTGGTTGAATACACCCCCCTCATTGCAAGTTTCCGTGATTAATTTTTTTTATTAGTAAACTTATTTAATCAGAATACCATATTTAACATCAAAAGACTTTACATAAAGTATGGTTTTTTCTGTTTACAAAATATTAGCAATTAACAAGTACGGATTCCATTTATATCCTTTCTTTTCCGTTTTGTTTTCTCCATTCCTTTATTTTTTATTTGCTTTTCTTCAAGCTCTTTTTTTTTAAAGTTATTCTTCCATAATTTTCTGCTGTTTTGTTGTTTGTATCATGCACAAATTTCGGACTACAGATGTTTAATTTTGTTTAATTGTCCATGTATGTTTTCTTAAATTTTTACTGCACTTTCAGTTTCAATTAAAATTTCTCTCTACTTGTAACGCCCACATATGTGTAGAACATAGGAAGAAAACATCGATTGACAAAAAACTAGAATAAAAAATGTTCTCGTTGTTCTTAGATAAAAAATGCTTACTAGTCATTTGTGGCGGCACGCACGATATCTATGGAAAATTTAGTCATCGATTTTCCCAAAGACTGCTTGAGTTCTCGATATTAGGTGGTTATTTAATTCAGGCCATGCACTCTTACTGCCCACAGTTTGTGATGTAATTGATTCAAAATGAAGCTCTCAGAAAGCTAGTCTAAGGTCTTCATTATCCCAGAGATGTTGTTTGGGAGCTAAACAGATTCTGTTGCAGTATCTAGTACTTTCCAATGAAGATGGTGCTATTAAGAAATTTCACAAAATAAACAGCAAAGTTGTTACAGAAGACGTAGGATGGCGAAGCAGGATGGCGATTTTTTTCTACTCTTTGGACAACACGAACAGCTTGAATGGAGTCATGAGTCATTGTTTTTCCAGAGTCATGAATCATTGTTTAGTGAATTATTCTTCAACAGTGAAGATCTTATCATCCGGAAAAAAAAAAAAAAAAAAAAAAAAAGGGGTGGGGGGGGGGGGAGGAAATGGAAATTTCACATTATACTGTTGTCCTGCTATGGACATTCGAATTCCCCTCAGAAATTGATTCAATACTAACTGCTGAAGAAATTTTAAAATAAATACTGTATTTTTTCCCAGATGTACCGTTGTCGCTCCATTCTGTTTTTGCTATGCTAATTATTATTATTATTACCATGTAACAAAGATGCTTATATTTACTATTTATTTATGTTTATATTAACTGTTTCTTATATGTAAAAAGTGTGCTGAATATAACGGGGTCACTGCTTTTTCTCTAGCGTCAATTGGCAGCAGAGGTTTTATTTCATTAAGATTTTTTGTTACATAAGTGTAAACCAATACTGTGATATATAAGCGCATGCATTATTCGTACAGAAACTGTATTTCCAGACGTGTAATTTTCCTCCAGACTAAGGTGTAAGTTACCTTAGGATCGGTTTGCTATGTTTGTGGATGTTATATAGGTCCGAAACAGGCGAATCATGGTATCGTTGGTGGCACCAAGTTTCTAAGTGCATATGAAGTATATTTTTGAATGTTTATGGGTGATCATGACAAGTTATGAGCGCTTCATTTTGTGGTAGTTAGAAGTCAACATGGAGGGATTGTTTCGAGGCAATCACAAGTGTTCGCCTTTTTGCTGTATCTCGAATATTTATAAATAGAAAGAGTCTGCAAACCAACCATCATGACGATTGCTACTTTTGGATGGTGTCTATATCAAAGTTGAAAAAGTCTACGGATCAAAAAACTGTAGTGTATCCAAACATATCATCATCTATTGGTTTAGTGCCAATTCCCAATCCACCTTCAGAAAATTCTTTTGAACTGGATATGAATCTGGTGAACAGGTTAATTGGGATTACGCTTCAAAAAATCCATTCAGGTAAAGTGCTACTTATCAGTAAGAATTGGTTGACATTAGTATTAGTAATGGCCGCATGGTGCAAGAAAGCCTATGGTTTATGCTGCACCGGCCTGAAAAAAAAAAAAAAATAAAAAAAAACGGATAAAACAATGATAAAAAAAACTAATAATTAATAAAAGAAAATTAAACCTATCATCCGATGCGTTTCCCTAACCCGAAGGTACTCTCCAGATGACCTTTGAATTTCCCCAAACTGTCAGCCTCTACCACCCATGTAGGCAACTTATTCCAGTAATTTATAACTCGCTGGCTAAAATAAAACTTCTTGCAGTCTAAACATCTTCCCCCGTAACTTGAATTTATGTCCCTTAGTTCTAGCATCATTTATAATCTTGAAAATGTCGTCCTCATTCATTTTACTGATGCCTCTCAGAGCCTTAAACACCTCAATCAAATCTCCTCTAAGGTGTGTAGTTTCCAAACTCTCCAACCCACATATTCGAAGTTTTTCTTCATAAGGACGCCCTTTTGCCCGTCTCACGAGGCGAGTTACCCGTCTTTGCACCCTTTCAAGAAGCTCGATGTCTTTCTTTAGGTGCGGTCTCCATACTTGAACACAGTATTCCAAGTGTGGGCTAACAAAAGCCTTCTATAATGGAATTATCACGTCCCTATCTCTACTTGCAAAAGTTCGATAGATCATCGATAGGACACCATGGGACATCCTTGCAACCTGTGTACAATGCTCAGAGAATTTCATGTCTGACCGTATCGTAACACCCAAGTCCCTTTCCTCCAGTACTGGGTTTAGTTGAACTCCACCAAGTGAATAAGTTATTTTGGGATTAATGTTTCCCAGGTGTAATACCTTACACTTTGTTGGATTAAAGCATAGCTGCCATTTTTCTGACCATTCCTGAAGTCTAACTAGGTCTCGAAGAAGCTCAGCTTGACAGTGATCATTAACTACTCTACCAATTTTAACATCATATGCAAATTTAGACATCACGCCCTCTATCCCTTCATCAATGTCGTTTATGAAAATTAAAAACAACAGTGGTCCTAATACTGATCCTTGGGAATCCAACTTCTTACATCAACCCAATCTGAGGAATAGCCATTCCTCACAACCCTCTGCCTCCTGCCCTGAAGCCATCCTGATATCTATCTAAGGATTTTCCCAGTGATTCCAACCTGTTCCAGCTTATAAAGCAACCGCTCATGTGGGACTGAGTCAAAAGCTTTGCTGAAATCTAAATAAACAATGTCGAAATTATTCCCTAAATCTAGCTCATGAGTGACCCTTTCAAAATAGCGAACCAGATTTGTTAAACATGATTTTTCTCTTTACAAAACCATGCTGAGTATCCTTGAGAATTTCAATGATCCAAATTGAAATTCTCAAGGATATTGATCCAAATTGATCCTGAATTCCACCCTTGATCATTATTGCCTTCATGATTTTCCCTACCACTGAAGTCAGAGTGACAGGTCGATAATTTCCCACTTCACTCTTAGAACCACCCTTATGTATGGGAGATACATTGGCACTTTTCCAATCCAACGGAATCTCTCCAGAGTCTAGTGATTAGCCTCAATGGTTCAATGCACTCACTTGCCGCCTCCCTTAAGATTATAGGGTATATTTTTTTTTCATTAAATAATCTTGCGAAATTTCAATATCATTCATTATATATTTTTCAACATCGCTCCCACAATTTCCCATTGCCACAAAAGGTTTTTCTTCTGTAAATATCGATGCAAAATAACTATTGAGTTTATCTGCAACGGCAGCTGGTGTATTTAATACTATCCCCTTTCCCTTACGTAAAGGTCCGATCTGGTTTGTCCTGCTGTTCTTAGTATTTATATATGTGAAGAATTCTTTATCCCCCACGCTTCTTGATTAGACCGGGGTTCGAGCCCGTCACCACCAAATACGGAGGATGCGGAAAGGTCAAGGAATGACCACCGCATATCCCGGAGCAATATGGCCTTAGTTGCTAATGCTCCTAAAAAAAAAAAAAAAAAAAAAACCAACCTTATCCCCCTCTTTGCTCTGTTTGCTAGCGATTTCTCATAAACTGCCTTTGCCTGTCGAACCTTTTCGGTGGCCCTATTACAGATCATCTTGTAGCTGTTATAGGTTTCAGTACTTTTTATTGCTCTGTAACTTTTCCATGCCACCTTTTTCTGCTCAAGTAATGTGCCAACTTCACTATTCATCCAACTTGGAACCCTCCTCGTGGAGTATTTTTTTTAATGGTAAATACGCATTCTAGGCGTCAGAGATTAATGTTTTAAAAGCATACCACAGTTCAATTGTATTCGTTCTCTGTGCGATATCTACCCATTTAATAGAGGCCATGTAGCGCCTTAAGGCATCGTAATTCTGCTACCTCTCTCTTCATCATCCACCGTAGAACTCCGTGATCACTTCCTGCTACTGGTTCCTCTACTGTTAGCCCTGTTATATCATTACATTCATGGGTGATGATGAGGTCTAGGATATTGTTTTCTATAGTACTTTCCCTGACATGTTGATACAAATAACAGTCATCTAGTTGATTTAAAAATTTTGTTCCCCATGTCGAGTTTCCTTCCCATTTTCTTCAATCAATTAGAGGCAAATTGAAATCACCCATAATAAGACATTGACGCTTACTTGTCCATTCCATTTGCACGTAGAGGCTTTTGTCATAATCTTCACAATCACCTGGTCTGTAGATTACTCCTACTGGCATTATACCTTTGTTTCCAACTATCTCACACCACACAGATTCTATACTAGCACGTGAAACGTCTGCATCCGGGAAAGTTATCGTCCCACTCAGGCTGCTTCTGATAAGAATCATCATTACCCCACCACCCCTTATATCTACCCTATCTTTCCTTAATACATTATACAAGCCGTACTGAAACTCATCATCACCTATTTCCGTAAGCCCTATTATGTCCGCGTTACTTGTTTTAACCAGCAGTTCGAATTCGTTCATTTTATTGACGACACTTCTAACATTACACTATAAACAATTAAAGACTTAATGTACTTGTATATTTAACAACCCTAACACAACTCTTGAAGTTTTTTAGGCTCTCTTCCCTGGTATTAGCTACTCACTCACTTGAAACGTTTCTGCCCCCAGAAGTTGTTGTTGTTGTTGTTATTATTTGGTTGTTAGGAGCATTAGCAACTAAGGCCATATTGCTCCGGGGATATGCGGTGGTCATTCCCTGACCTTTCCGTATTTGGGGATCACGGGCTCGAACCCAGGTCTAATCAAGAATCGTGTGCAACGCACCGCTGCTCCTGCCCACCTGGCTACGGAGGCGCCTGCCCCCAGAACATATAGATATGTCCAGTTGGGGTAACAAATAAGAACTCTTGAGGTATGTGCAAGAGTTACTTTGACTAATATTATCAGATAAACGCGTGTCAGTATTACCCCCCCCATCTAGGAGTTTCCCTGAACCTTTAAGGTATCCTCAATAATACTGGCAAAACTTTTGCACCACCTTTGTTTAAGTGTATCCCGTCTCTACAAAACAAATTCCTTCTACCTACAAGTGTGGGCCAAGCTAATAGAAATTTCCCCCCAAAAGCCTTGCAGAGTCATTCAAGTCTTGAGTTAATCCACAAGGCTTTTAACATATAATCCCTCCTATCGTGTCTAGGCAGAATTGCAGACACATAGACATTGTGGCCTAGCCCGTGGCATTTCCTCAGCATGGTCCTGTATTTTTCCAACGAATTGTCAGATCGTGTACGTTTAATGTCATTAGTCCCCACATGAATAATAATATTCTCTTTACCCCCCTTTAAATCTGACCCTCTGTTGGTGACATCATTAATAGTTGCACCCAGCAGACATACCCTGGTTCTACTCCACCTATCCTTATTACAAAAAATATTCCCCGTTTCCCTCACAATAGTCTCCTAATAAAACAAAGTCCTTTTGAACCAGAGTGGTTTGCACTTGGTTTTTCTGTTTTGAGGCTCAAATCGGGAGTGCATCACTTGGTAGATTGCTGGAGTCTTGAGTCCCTGACGTGCTCCCAGGTACATTATTCTCGAGGGCAAGCACCCGTTTTTTCAGTGACTCAAATTGTTCCATCAGTGCACCAAATTGTAATTTAAGATCGCTGCACTTCTTACATAGATCACAAAGAAAAGAATCCCCAGATGAGCTATGATTAGTCACCAGGTCGACCTAGGAAAACATTCCACAGGTTCCGCAACGGATTAAATCATGACTCACACGTAAATTGCCATTGGCTATTTCCGTGCGAGTCACGATACTCTGTGACGTGTTTAAGGCAGATCTTGTAATTACCATTATAAAATTGGCTAAATATCAATGAAAATTAACCTTTAAAAATGATAAATGTAATATTATAAAAATCAAACTGTTATAGGTTTTCCTGTATCCAAACAATATACTAAATAAATCAAATATTTAAAAGCAATAATCAACAGTAATCCAATCCACTAAACTGAAGAGCCCTGACGAAGCGTGTCCGCTCACCTCGAATGCCAACACTCGACTTGTGATGAAACCTTTTGCTTTTATGACAGCCTTCAATCTTGAAATAGTGGGGACTTGGGTTTAACTAAATCTAATGCAGAGTTCCTGACCTCTCGGCTGCAAGATATCCACATACAGGAAAAGACATGTCAGTTATGCACGTTTTTACACAGTTACTGAATCCTCGTGCTATTATTTTATTAGTATTTTTAAAGAAATTGGTATCAGTCACAGCCCAGAAGAGTGGCATGTTTTCATAGGGTTCAAGTAAAGATTTGAAAGCTGTGTTGGTTCGGGAATGTACACCTGTTGATTCTTGTTGCGCATTTTGTCGTATTAAAGAAGGTTACGAAAATGTAAACCATATGTTACAGAAGATCAAATATAACCAGTATATATGGGAAATTTGTGGGAAAAATTTTAATTGCCGAGGTTCTTTTTTGAAATTTTTAAGGTGGTTTCGCCAAGTTCCCTGGCTTTCTCTGCCTCTGGTACAGCGGCGTTGCAGATTAGCACTACAGGAGAAGAAAGTTGTCTGCCAGATGGAAGTTGTAGTCTGGCGTACAAAATGTAGTTAATAATCCTGTGGTTCCAGAACAAAGTTTTGCTTTCTCCACACCATATTAAGCTGGGACTGCCGAAATATTTGTTAAATAATTAGACCTTCAAGATGATATCTTCCAGCTTGTACAATACATGTTTCCAGAATTTTCTGATGCAAAAGTGAACGATGACATATTTATTGGGCCACAAGTTAAGTAGGTATTGGATTCATTAGGACTGAAAGACAAAATGACTGATTCCGAGAGAAATGCCTGGCATTCATTTCACCTTGTAGTGAATGGCTTTCCTGGTAACATTAAAAGAAAATTACGAAAGAACTAGTTTACAAGTAGATTGAAAATTACGGAAAAATAGGATGAAGAATGTCATTCAAGCTCCATTACTTGCACTCTCGACCGAATCTTTTCAGACGAAACATGTGCGATGTTGGTAAGGAGCATGGGAGGGGGGGGGGGAGGATAGAGAGATTTCACCTGTACATACAGGCATTGGAGAAGAGGTGAGGTATCTATTAAGATGTGATGAAGCTATGATGGGAAACTATCTTGTTCTTGTTTCGGGATGATCACACTGACCCCTAAAGAAAAGACGTTCAAATGAACTTTTAGTATTTTTTTAATTATTATTATTAACCCGGTTTGAAGTTTAATTTGTGATTTTTTGTTATTTACTTTTAGTAAACATTAATAGCTTATATTTGTTACGAACTGATAACTAGAGGGGGCGTGGATGAATGGATAGTACTAGGTATTCCTATTATTTTTGAACCTCAGTGTAGTTATGGCTTTTGTGTGGGCACGATGAGTGCCGCAAGGGTCTGTTGTCTCTGACTCCCCCTAGAGAGTGTCTAGTGGTCAAAATAGTACAACAATCCCTATACCCTCAATATTAAAGTGTGGGGGGATTGTCCCCTGAAATACCACAGTTTGGATTGAGCGTGGTGATTACGTTGGTAGTTTGTTCTCCAATGCCGCAATAACCTTTCACGTAGATTTTATTTCTAATTCTGATTTTCTCTGGTGTGGATGAGAATTAGCAAAGAGGCAATCTTTCAAAATCAAAACAAATATTTATTAAAAAGCAATCATACACAACAGTTTCACGTTTTAAAATATTAAAACATGAGCATTATAATATGATTATAAGATGACATAGCAATTTATTATAGTGGCTACCCACTAGTGACCATATTCTGGTAACTATACATAAATAAAATGCGTTTTCATCGTTATTACTTTAACCCAGCCATGAGCTTTGACTCAGGGCACAAGCTTCTATAGTGATGTGTCCTTAAAAATATCTATAAAGTTACAAAATCCCATGAAACACAAAATATACTACGAAGGAACACAAAATATTAGGAAGAAATCATTTTAGTCATTATTCTCCTGAGGTAAGACTGTTCGATTTCTTACATACCAGCCATTCGCCTGTCATACTCATAATAAAATCTTCTCACTTACCCTGTTTCTTTCTTGGTCCGAGCTGGACTCTCAATGCGACTCCTTGGATTTCCGTTTGGAGAAGCTGGGTGTTGGCTGTCTCTTCTTTTTCTACTGGCTGACACTCGGCTTTGGTTTCTTTCTTGATGATCGACACAAGCACACAACCACAACACCATCCGCCACGCTCCCTGGGTCTTCATAGGGCCCTTCTTTTTAAGGTAGAAGCTTCTCCCAAAGTTTATTTAATATTAGTCTCTGATTGGACGTCGAAGTGAGGACTCCTCTCCCAAGCACTTGGACAACATGTGATAGAAAAGGGATGATCACATCACCCCCATCGTGACACACGTCAGCATGTCTGATATCTAGCTAAGAACTGTGAGCAAAAGCTGTTCGTTGCCTTTTCCGGAAAGGAAGGGTAAAAGCTGATATGTGTGAACGCTTGCTAAAGGTATTTCACTTATAAGCGAATGGCTTCTCGCTCTCTTTGTTTATATGACCCAGCTACTTTCTCTGACCTATTTTCCCTCTTATCAGAAGTCACTTCTCCGTGGGTAAACGTAGGCTCTTAATAACAAAACTTATGTGGATATTTGCTGCCGAGTTACGAGTGGAGTTTTTGATATCTTTAAACAACCCTTTTAAATAACACTCGTGTAAAATATCTGGTTTTCCTTTTACCAGGGAGAATATTAGTGAATATACAGGTTATCAATAAGTGATGCAGGTAAACAAAAAGGAGAGTAATTTAACAAATAAGGATTAATTTACCGTAGACAAATTAAAAGGGGGGGGGGGGATAATTTCTCCACTCGTAACGTATTCTGTACAGAAGTTAAACATTGTTAATAAACCTGATGTAGTATTATTGAATATTTACTTTTCTTTCGTTTTTGGCAAACTATACAAAAGCTAAAAGTCATATTCGGAATCAGCATACTCAAATTCACAAACACCGAGAAATACAGATAAACAAAACTTCGGGATAAAACACTAAGAAATGCAGATAAACCTTTTGAAAAACTGTCACATAGTGCTATTTACAGGCGTTAGCATCTAATGGTCATATTGCCATGTATTATGTTTATACTAGTGTGTGTTCCTGGAATATTTACATGTTATATGGGTGGAGAAATCCGGACTAAGTTGGGTGGTGGGGGGGTGCACTTCCTCTTCTTGAGATCGGCTAACTACAGCCCTGATTGCAGAAGCCCTTCCCGGTCTCTAGCGAAAGTCAAATTCAGATTTTGCTAAAACGAGTGACAACTCACTGTGTGTTCTCTCTCTCTCTTCCCCCTAAAAATACCAACAGGTTACCTGCATGCTCAGTTACCTGCTTGGTCAGAGCTTATAAACCACGTCATTGTCAATTCATATTTTGTTTTCTCACACTAGCTGCATTTGCTTGTGTAGAAGTACATCGTAGTCCTAGTAATTCGTGTTAGTTACTGCAGTAGGACACCATTTTATCTCCAACTTCCCTTGGTTTACTTCTTTCGAATTCCCTTTGTATTCAAGTAAACTATGTGAGTAAACTATGCTGAGCTCTAAGATTTAATTAAACTTGGCTTTAAATATAATTAAGCATAATTTTACTAAAAGGTTAGGACACAAGACACTATTAAAAATTATTAATATAAAAGCGGAGCAAAGACATATTACTGAATTAAGATCATTGAAGTTTAAATATATACAAAAGTGCATATTTGCACAACGTTTCCATAGTTTCAGTTGACAGACAGAAAATCTTTTTCTCCGTGTATACCATCAAGTAATTTCAATTTCCTTTTATTAATTGTGTGGTGAAGTTGTTCTTTTATATTTCAAAGAAGGTCCGAAGACTTACAAAGAAACTGTTCATGCTCCAAACGGTCTTGTTATTAGCTTAGCCACATGTTCGGAATCTTTCGTTTCCCACTTCAAGCGTAATTGCATGCTATAATCAGCTTATTTTCGTTTCTTTCGTTCCCTGCTCGGAGCCTCTGAAAATCTTATGAAAGGGTCGCATTATAGCGTCTTCCCCTGACCAGATTGCCTAATCTTAGCGACGGTATTTTATTCTCCGTAGAAAACAACTAACTGTTTGGAGTTATCACCGAAGAAAGAATCTCTGGATTATTTTCTTTATTTGTTGAAGGGTTACAAGTTGTAACAAAGAAATCAATTTTGTTGAATTTTGTCGCGAAGAAAAAAATATTCAGAGGAACAAAGACTATATTGCACAATAGTCACCGGGAAATGTTCAATTTAAAAATACTGTATATATTTTTAAGTGAGATTTTTCCTGAAACTTCATATGAAAAGGATGCGAAAGAATTGCAGAAATTTCCGCAGAAGTAATTGTGTTTGCTGCCTCAGGGCCGAGGAGACATTCCTTCAACACATTCCTTGTGGTTTATAATGAATTATGTCTTAAACTCATATTACAGTGATGTTAAGCAAGTATAGTAGCCTTTTGGTCATTTTCAGGCGCGTTAGCCTATGCGCAACAGTGCCTGTTGTCTTCATCATGTCCACCGTCAATTCGTTTGCATGTAATAACTTGATTCCTAATGGATTTTCATAAAATATTGTATCAAATTTTATTAAAATTGGACTAATAGAAATCAGGCAACTATTTTTCTATCTGTCCGTCCGTATGTAATAGCACGACTCTCAGTGGATGGATTTTCATGAAATTTTATCTTTGGCTCTTTTAGAACGATTTGTCGAGCCATCCCAAATTTCATTAAAATCGGACCAATGGAAGATTTCTAGCAATTATTATTATTATTACTTTCTCATACATATCAGATGGCCTATCCATATATCATATATTGTAGCTGAAGCACTTGTTGTTTTTTTGTTGCCGCGAACTGATTGGAGGAATGAATGGACAACGTGGCTGATGCGCAGAAACGAAATGATCCGTGTTCGCACATAAAAGTCTTTGTTTTGTGCTAGTTGTTTTGTTATAAATCATGAATTACTACTATTTTCTAACGTGTCTGAAATGTAACGTGTTGCCTACATTAATTAACTTGTTTTTTATTTTATTTTATGGATTTAACGACATGTTCTTGTAACTTTTTAATGTTTGAATGTTTGTAGGTCTCTGCAGAGTCCAAACCCCAGAATAGATATAGTCATCCGTCGCTTTATGCAATCCTGTTTTACGCGGGTTCCGTATAGACGAGTTCCATTAAATTCTGTATGTAATCCGGTTTCAGTCGATCCTGCTAAGCAAATCTACGCTCATGTCACAAACCGCGGCATTCAGCACATTACAAATAAACAGCATCTTGTGTTGCTGTCTAGCTTGCCATTACTAGCTGTTTCTTCTTGGTAAATTATTTAACGACACTTTTTAAGTTATTGATTAATATTACTGAACATCATAATATCGATATTTTTTATACATTTAAACATTTTATACAGTATTTTTATACATTTAATTATTTTTCAGGTAAATATGGGAATTATGTTAATAATTGCATTATCTTTTCTTTTCGCGACATCCATCCTCATCAGCAATGTATTTATGTTCCCACTTTCCGCGTGAATTTCTTTTAGCAAAAAATTCTCAAGAACCTGTCGGTCTTCTAGATAGAAGTATGACTGCATCTAAATAAGCTAACGTTATGAAGTAAGATAGAAAATTCCAAATGAAATCAATGTTATGTACGCATTTTAGAAACGTGCAGAATATGAGTGGTAAGGGATGCTTTCGGGGTAAAGCAAACGCTGAGGTCTTTACGATGGAAGACGAGAAGTCTTTGCTTTTCTGCTTCATACTTGTAAAAGTTTTTTGTGTTGACATAAGCAAAATTTAATACTCTACATTTAGGTTCCTTAAAAAATATGTTTTAGATCATTTAATGATTTAATATTATTTAATTCAATAATTTTACGATTTTATATCATCCATATATGCCAAGAATGTGTGAATATTTTTTTTCATATATGAAAATTTTGTATTGACTCAGTAACCTTGTTACTTTCATTTGTTGTTCAATGCACACGGCTGCTGATTATTTTATGTCTTATAAATGTTTTAGGTGTGAGAGACATTTTTAGATCAGAGAGACAATTACGGGATCCCACAGTTTCGTACGTAACTGTGGGATCCCGTAATTGTTATCAACAGATATATAATAATTATACCTTACAGAGACTATAAGAAGGATTGGACTCATGTCAGATAGGGCCTTTTAAGTATGGCGTTGAGAAGGAGAAACGGTTGTTCATCGCTATCTTAGTTTGGCATTTCATTCGTAGTTGTGTGTGCTTGGGTTGATAAGTAAAAGAATTTCCTTTCATTTTTCTTTGTTGCTCTGACCACATGTTTAACGAGAGAACTTGAGTGTTAATTAAGCCCATGGGAGTAATGAATTATACGATGTAATTATTTACTTTGTCAGGTGACGAGCATACAGCACACGGATTAAGAAGATAATAGATTTAAGGTCTTCCTTTATCTTCAAGACAATTTTTTTCTTCTAATTTTTCTTTTCGAGCGTATGGAAAATACTTAATTTAAGCTTATTCAAGTGCTTGGCCCATTCTGACCAGGAAACTAAAGAAATTAAGAGTTATAAAGAAAAGTCCAGAAATAAAGACTTAGAAACGTCCTTAACGTTGGAATGAAAGATGTTCGTTCCCAACGTCACGGTAACAGAATTTTTTATTAACCTCCCTCCCGACGTACATCTAACACAGACAATTAAAAAGGAATAGTGAAGTCAAATTAATTAACGGATTAATTACAGTAGGTGATTAGAAGGAGAAAGCGTTCCTTTCTAATTATAACTCACTTTGCAATACGCTTGCAATGCTTTTTTGCAAAGTAGAGACTTTTGGCGTCACTTGGCATTGAGCAATTCATTCAAGGAGCGATCTCACATGTCGGTAGGAATTAGCAAAACTGGCTTTGTTACTGTTCTTCTGCACGTTTAGCAGGGAACGAGTACCAGATCGATTTAAGAGAACTGCACGGGTCTCAATAATCTTCTTAAAACTCACGAGTTTAAATTGTGAACCTAGAGCAAGAGTATATCAGGAGATATGACACGTTTCCTGTCTACGTCTTCCTCTACATTTCTCCTCTTAATTTTCCAAATATCTGTTCGCATTCTTCCATATTATTCCTTACTGCAATTTCTTGAGTTTCTCCGAGCTATTGTTATGTGGTAATTCTGGCAATTTTTCAGCGTGGTCATCGATTTATTTCAGTCATCTCCGTTGTTTATCCAATGATATTTCTCATTCCTTCTTTTCCTTTATATCTTAATTTCTTCTGATGTTCAGTTCTAAATGTGCCTGTCGGCTGTCTAAACAACTTCATTTATTCCTCCATTACCTCTTACCACTGTTTTACAGCCAGTTCTTTGCTCCATATGACTTTCAGCTATAGTTATCATCTCTTACGCTATGCATTTATTTTCAGTCGCAACTCCTTGTCACAAATCGCTTTTGATGATCACTATTTATTCTAGTCATCTCTGTCGCATGCACCTCCTTGCGCTTATCCTCTTTATGTAGCATGCTCATTGTAAATTCAAATTTTGGGAAACTTTTACATATGTTTCTTGTTCTCGCGGGTAGCGTAGCGGATGGTCACTACTCTCTTATACACAGCGAAAAACGCTTGGATTTGTTTTCTGTCATTCTAGAGTTGACGATTTATTGTCTTTATTTCATCATAACTCCTATTGCAATTGCTTACATAGGTAATTTGTGTAATAAGTGTTCCCTAGAACAGCATGTATGACTGGTCAAAGTCAAGTAACTAATTAACACTGTTCGTATTTATTCAAAAATTGCACACTCTATGGAAGTAGTATGCAATTTTGAGACTTGGGATACATCAGTAGTGGTAGGATTTAGGAGCATCAGCGACTAAGGCCGTATTTATCTGTGTATACTGTCTGTAAATTATTGCGTGTGTTCTGTGGTCGATTTTCGGTTTGCTGAACGAAAAACGCAAGTTTCCGGGAGGGGGAAACCATGCTACCCTCGCCTGAGACCAACCAACTCAACCACGTTGTGAAAAAGTCCCATAAAAATTCCTCACATCATCGACGGGACTCGAACTTAGGTCTTTTCCACACGGTGGTGGGAGGACGGCGATTCTGCCAACTATCCTACTAACGAGGGTGGGGTATGTCAGAACTTCGGCAAAGTTAATTATGCGTATTACGAAGTGATGAACGCATGCATGATTTTTGGTCCATTCATCACTGAAAGTGTTTGGATCAAATTTTATAAGGGAATTTCCCTGTAACTTTGGTTAGAGCAGCATCTCACAGTTCAGTCATTTATATGTTGAGGGACAGTACTTTATATGAACAGTTTTTCATCCTGTAGCTACCTTGATAAAGTGATCATTGTTGTCCACAGACAACATGGGCAGTCCCGCACAGTCTCCAGGCAACAGATTGGAAAACGTTTCCTTAGAGAGATAGGTTTCAGTTCTTCAAGTTCACTTATCATCTTCAGCTGTCCTGATCATTTCATAACACTTCTGTTTTTCTTGCCTATCGAACTAATAAATTCACTTATTGATAGTTTGCAACTGGAGGTAAACACAGCACCGAGAATGCCCCAGATAGCTCCATGATGCAATTTCATTTAATCATCTGAAGATATTTTCACGGAGGTTGCTACAAAGGCAAACAGGCATATCCGAATTCCAGATTGATCTGGAAATGAAGCCCTATAATTGTATTTTAGTCGTTCTACTCATTCAGTCAGTACAGTAGCTTTTCAGGTGCAAATGACAGCAAACATGTATTTTCCAAGTCATGGGTTATCGAAGCGATAGTACATATATCCAAGAGTATTTTGCTTATAAATTTTAAAAACCCCAAATTTATTGTGGGGAAAACTCATGCTATCCTTACTCATTCTGTCAGTACAGTAGCTTTTCAGGTGCAAATGACAGCAAACAGGCATTTTTCAAGTTATGGGTTATCGAAGCGATAGTACATATATCCAAGAGTATTTTGCTTATAAATTTTAAAAACCCCAAATTTCTTGTGGGGAAAACTCATGCTATCCTCACTCGAAGCTGAGTATCTCGTCACTATGTGAAAAAAGCCCATATAAGGTCCATGCGTCATTGACGGGATTCGAACCCCAACCCTTCCACACAGTGTGTAGAAGGAATAATCACTGCTAATCGTGAGAACTGTGCAAATGACATCAGCTTCTTTTTGCACAGAGTTTATTTCAAGATTCATCACTGGCACCAAAGATTTCCCCACACGCACACAGGCAGTAGAGTCCCCTAAAGCTTGCCGACCCCTGGATTAAGTGATCACTTAAACCAGGGATCGGCAATCTTATATTACGTCTCTTATATTGAAGACGAGTTCTCATCCCCCCCCCCCCCCCGAAAGTTTATATGTGAACGAGAGACCGTGTTTAACGCTTCTCGAACTCAGCGGAATAAACTTGAACTGATTGCATAGCACAGTGTAATCTCTGCGATATAATATTCATTGTGGACCCTAAGACATAAGATGGAAATCAGTTTGATCTGAACACACTCGATTCTAGTAGAGTGATATTGTTGACGCGGGAACCATGTTATGTCGCCGTACTCAATAACCGGAAAGAATAAGCTGCTTAAATCGCTGCTGTGGGAAGATGTAGAGTGTTTTATCAACCTTAAGAGCTTACAAGTTTGCGAGATAGTGGCATTAAAGCGAGCCGCAGGACGTAAGTCGAATCTCATAAAAACTAAGTTCTTTAAAATGCTTTACCCTCTGAATCTCTGTGGTTCATTTATGTTTTGTATGGTTCATTTTTATTTTATTTGCTGATTTCTGCTTCCGAAGCTTTCTTCTTTTCCGCACTTGTCCATTCCTTCCTTATTTCTAGAAGAATAACAGAAATTTACGTCAATATATTATCAGATTCCTTCCTGATGTGTCTGTGCATTCTTGGTCCACATCTTCCTCAGCACTTCATTGGTTTCATTCCGATTTATTGACCCGGTATTTTTTTTTTTTTTTTTTAATCTTTTCAATTTTTCACAGTCATGGTTTCACAATTTCACACGTTCTCTCGTCTTCATGCTTTAAATATGTGAAAGCTAAAAGTGATTGATGGCTTACGGTGAAAAATGCATCATGTAATATTTAAGTTGGGTATTGGCCTTTAGATATCTACGTGGAATGTGTGTGGTTGTTGTTAGACTGTATTCTATAGGGATTTTCCCTGTCACCAGAATGATTGATGACGTCATTTAATAAATTAGGTGATGCTAATTTCATAACATAAACAAGTGTAGTGGGAATTTGATAAATTAAGACCGTCTTAACGGAACACACTTGAGATATTTAGCTTATTATTACATAAATTTATAAAACGCAAGTTATATTCACTATTCTTATAAGAGGGGTATTAGAATTTTTTTTTTTGCTTTAATTAAGTTAGTATTTTACTTTATTTCCTGAATAAACCGTTTACTTTAGCTGGAATGGTTTTGTTCATCGCAAATAGATTAAGCATGGAGGTTTGAATTCATTCAGCTAAAACATTATACCGTATTTATTTCTTTGCCGAATAGAAGGTACTAGTAACCCAAAATAAGCGAAAATTTAACGCAGAAAAAACTTAAGAACGTAACTTAAAGAAATGCCTAAACCACAACTTGCATACAGAGATGTTATATGTGTTTTATGTGCCTTCAAGAAGAAAGCCGTGTCATCAAATTCTTAAGAGAGAGACAATCCTAATTAAGTTAGTAACAGCTGCCAAATCTTTCCTTATTAGACCTGATGACAAAATTCAATATAGAATCCAGAAACCTCGCCAGTTATTAAATACAGTGAAATATATCATGTTGGCCACCTTGGGTTCCATTGAAATGTGACTTTAGATAAAATAATGTAAACATTTCCCATTTTTGTACCTATATGTGACTGCACAATATTATGTATATTGTGTTATTTTTGCTATCATGTTAAGTATTTTATTTTGTTTCTATTGACTTTGTTTCATGACTTTTGGGGAAACTGCATGTTTCATTTGAAATCAATGGATCTTAAGTGAATGGAAAGAGATGCAGTGAATTTTAATCATAAATCAAAAGTGCAGGTACATTTTAGTGTTTAGTGTTAGGATCAAGAGGCATCGAGGGTTCCCAAACTTTGTATTGCGTACTTTATGTCACAGTACAAACTCTGTCAAGGCCAGATAGTGCGTGTTATATTGTGTGGTCTGCGTAGTGCTGCGTTGGTCTGTTGTTCATCTGGCCTCTTAGCCTTGGAAAACAACGCCCCCCCCTCTTCCTCCACTCTATCTGTATGCCAGCGAACGCCCTACATGTCCAAATTTAACTACACCCAAATTTCTTCACCCACAAAACTTTCGGCCCCTCAAATTCTAGCGCCATTCTTGCCGCGATCACTCCAGTGTGTGTGTGTTTTTTTAAAGACCCTACCACTGAAATCTCAGGAAATGAGGTGGCAGGACCTGCCAGAGTAACTACCATCAACTACTGCTGGTGTGGTATGGACATGCCATACTGCCTAGCAGAGGTCATCTCCTCTATCGACCCCTTGCTTCTACTTCTACCCCCCCAGTCTTCAGCCTCCCCTCCCTCCCACTTTCATCTTTCATCTAGCGTATAGCCCACACGTCTAAATTTAATAACAACAAAATTCTGCCCGACCTATTAGGCCTTTTAACACATCTCTCTAGCGTTCAACCCCAACCAGCGATTTGCTAACAGCAATCTTATTAAGAATTAACGTCAAACGCGTATATATATATATGTATATATATATATATATACTGTATATATATATATATACTGTATATATATATATACACACACAGGGTGATTCACTACCAGTGCGACAAACTTGCAGGAGGTGTAGGGGGCACAAAGACGAATCGGAATCAGCCGACCGGGCTAGCCGAGTGGGTAAAGTACCTGCCCGGCAACCCAAAGGTCGCGGGTTCGATTCCCGCCTCGGGCTTGGATCAAAGTACTGCAAAAACCTTGGGAGGTGCAATATGGCCACAGAAGCCGATGCGCCAACAACTACCAAATCAAAAAAAAAAAAAAAAAAAAAAAAAAAAAAAAAGAATCGGAATCACATAGCATTGCAGGGTCCGAAATGCCTTCGTCATGCGGTAGAGGACGTTGAACGGGAGGTCGCGTGAACAGCGATCCCGCTGGAAGTCAGCATTTGCGAACCGGTTCCCAAGGCAGTAGGATGGACGAGTATTCAAACGTTGAACTGGCCGACATGCACCTCGCTTATGGAGCTGCGGACTGTAACGGGCGCGCCGCTCTGTGCTTGTACCAGGAACGTTTCCCGCACAGGCGTGCTCCTCATCATACGATTTTCGCACGTGTGCACAGAAGGTTACGTGAGACTGGTTGTTTCACGAGAGGTACCATGAATCGAGAGCGAACGACGAGGACGCCAGACAATGAGGAGAATGTCCTACGTCTTGCAGAAGGCAATCCGAGTACGAGTACTCGAGCGATAGGCCAACGATTGGGTATTTCCCAATCCACTGTATGGAGGATACTGTCAACAAACCAAATAAGTTCATACCATCTGCAACGCATCCAATCATTGGAGCCTGCAGATTATCCACTCCGGAGGACTTTTGCTGCTTGGTTTCTTCAACAGAAACGCTTCGCAAATGCTGACTTCCAGCGGGATCGCTGTTCACGCGACCTCCCGTTCAACGTCCTCTACCGCATGACAAAGGCATTTCGGACCCTGCAATGCTATGTGATTCCGATTCGTCTTTGTGCTCCCTACACCTCCTGCAAGTTTGTCGCACTGGTTGTGAATCGCCCTGTATATATATATATATATTTTAGGTCCTAGCCACTGAAATCCCAGGAAACTAGGTGGCAGGACCTGCTGGAGCAACTTGTCATGATTCTGGACACCCGGCTAGCCTCCACGTGGCGAGGTATGAGCAACGTCGGGCCCCACTAGGGGCCTGGCGGCCAGTAAGCCGTACAAACAATGGGCACAACACATCACACTGCACAGACATGGCCCACACACTTTCAAGTCTCTGGCTTGACAGTATACTGTCCTCGATACAGCGAACACACGCGTAGATGGGAGAAATCCCAGGTGCCGTCTGACACGAACATACCTTATACCATAAACTACTGGTGTACCTGGTGCGAAGTCGGGCAGCATCGAGCCTCAGCAGGGGTCTGGCGTCTAAATGGCCAGAGGAACAGCTGTACACAGCACCACACGTAAACAATATCCATATACTTTTAAATCTCTGGCCTTTACAGTGTTCAGTATCACAAGTGAATATATACCACGCAGAGATGGGTCCCTGGCGCCATTTCACCCTAAACACACTTTACCACGAGGAGGTGGGCCTGGAAGTAGGGTGTAAGGTCTCTGGCTGGGACTAATCCTGGCGTCGCTTGATCTTGCCAGAGAGGGCTCCTAAAAAAGTAGAATTTTTTTATTGGAAGAAAGCGCGGGGGTGATAGTATAAGTAATGGAGTATAGGTGAAGGCAAAGAAGGTGGATGATAGGAATGCTTCAGCCAAGATTTTGGAAGTTAAAGGGACAGGGGGGCATCTCTGCTTAGGAAGTCCAAAAGGATGCCCCTGTGAAGTACAGGTATAGATATAGTCATGACATGATAAGAGCCACTTGCTCTATGTGCCACCAGGGCAATGAGCCCATATGCACTAATTCAATTTACTCTTAATATTTGAGAAGTTTTGTATGATACAGCCTTCGTGGGTAGTTGGTAGGATCTCCGTCCTGCCCGTACCAGTTGAAAAAGACCTGAGTTTGAGTCCCGTCGATGACAGGAGGAATTTTTATAGTCCTTTTTTACCTCATGGCTGAGTTAGTCGGTCTCAGGCGAGGGTGGAATGGTTTTTCTCCCGGAAACTCTGGTTTTTCGTCCAACAAATATAAAAACGACCTCACAACACACGTAATTTATAGAGAGTATACACGGAGAAATATGGCCTTAGTCACTGATGCTCCTAAAACCCTACAACAACAATAGCAACCACCCTCAAAAATAATAATTTTTTTTTTTTAGTAAAAAATAATTTGAATTTATCTGGTAGCTTTTTGACAGTCATTCCACATCTTATGAGTTTTTGACAGCAATACAGTAATACTCCGAATAGGTTGAATTTGATAATTAGGGAATTGATATTCAGCTAATTAATATTTAATTACTGTCTGTTTTTTTTAAAATCCAAAATGGTGTATCTTTTTTCTTATAATGTACTGTTATTAATATTCCATCCCATAGGACTGATTGATATTGGTGCTGCAGGTAGTTCAGCTTTTGTAGAGGCCCTACTCTTTCAACAAATAGTTGTTTAAAAATAATTTCTTACAAATAAATCATGAAGTCTGTCTTAGCGAGAAAACAGGATGCTTGTTATTAATTAAAATTTTATACTTTTTATATTTTTTATATATTTCGATTTATAGATATTTAAATTTGCATTTTTAAAAATAGTAAATCAAAATTTACTATTAAAATTTTTAAATTTTAGTACCAAATTTTGAGCCTTGAGCCTTCCGAAGCCGCTTCAATCTTCTGGTCAATGTTCTGCATTTAATGTCAGTGGTAAATGAGTTTCATAAACGAAGTAGATGTTTGGGGTTAAATTGCTTAACTTTTTCAGTTATCTGTAATAAATTCGGAAATATATTTGTAATATCTTTTGTTCAAAATGAATATTATCATTTTTATTGTCGAAGGAATGGAACAAAATAACATAAAAGGGCAAATGCCTAAACAGAAAGCCGTTGGGGTTTACAGCATCCGTAAAAAGCCATGTAATTAATTATGAGCTGCGACATAATTTTTTGTAGAAAATTGTTTACGTAATGAACACGTGGAGCGACCACATAAATATATACGGCTTTTGTAGGTATTACGGAAGACAGTATCATGACAACATAAAGCACATTACAAATATTTTCTGTTGTAAACATGGACAACAGCATGAATTATACAGGTGGCTTCTAGTTTTTGGTCTTGGACAGGTTGTTGTTTAGCTCGGCTGTCTACAAAGGAAACCAGGAGAGATTCACCAAATTATAATAATTCAATTGTCCATTCGTCCGAGCCTTTGAGGAGTCGCACGAAGATTTAAGAGTTTGGTATTTCCAACAGCGAAGAAGGGCACGCACTGTAGGCATGACGTCAGTTGAATTTTTCCGTAAGTGTATAGTAAGCGAGTCTTGGTGTTGAACCATTTTAGAATACTGTACAGTAATACAGTATTCGTATTCCAACTGAGGCTATAGAGTTGGTGTGGGGAAGGATGACCAGATTGGAGCACAGTAGCATAGTAATGATATGAAATACAGTTGGCAGTACACCACGATAATCCGCTTATCAGGTTTCGTGTGCCAGAAAAAGTGGGGGGGGGGAGAGAGAGAGAGAGAGAGAGAGAGAGAGAGAGAGAGAGAGAGAGAGAGAGAGTACTTTCTCTTTTTAAAATTTAGAGAAAGAACGAGCAAAGAACTGAATCCACGGTATTCAATAAATTTGTTCAAAGATTCTTGGACAATTAAAGATAAGTCAGAAGTGGTGTTCGACTCTTTATTTGGCACTGGGACAGTGAAGGCCACATTATCTGTGATAAAATGAAAACGTTGGAGAAAAGAATGAAAATAGCTGAGAATATCAAAGGAAGATAAAGATCTGCCTTGCGAACCCAATTTTCAGTATCCTTCGTAAGCATATGCTTTTATGATGAAAGACCAGAATTCTAGTAGATAGGATGGACTCCAGGAAATGAAAGAGTGAAAGGACGGGCCTTACATGAAAGCAATCTCTGAGGAGTGTGATTACGCTCTTCAATACTGCATTGTAAGAGATACTGCATCCAGAGTAAATGAGTATTGAGGATATCATTCCAGGCTTGCAAAATTTTAGTGCATAAAAGAGTAAAGAAAAATGAAGCCCAAAATGAACGGTAAGAGACTTATATTTAAAATTCTAAGATGTGACGGTTTTAAGTTTAATTTTTTTCCATAACTTTTAATAACGAGAAGCAAGTACAATAGAACGGCAGTTTTTGATTGTCTGAGATTAAGTTATATTTTAGATAAATGGACCAACTATATACTGTAACCATCGCCGACATTTAACATTTTGAGAGTGCGCAGTTGAATAGAATAACAGAGCATCTCTAACAAGTAAAAGTTTACTACTTTTGAGTAGTAGCTCGGATTTAAATTTGAACTAAGGCTGATTAAACAGATAATCCGTTTATAATTTGTTTAAGTTCCTGTTGTTGAACAAAGGAAAAATGTGGGTAATTGAATTTAAAGGGGGAATAATGGCTTTAACGAGAGAGGGTAGAGAAATCGGTTAATACCTGTTATGGCTGAGGAATAATTTTTCTTATCTTTCGTAGCAGATGTCTCGACTGTGTGTGTTGTGTCTCGACTTGCGCAAAGTGTAAAATATGTGATTCAGAATAAAAGTGTGACACAGAATAAAAGATGTGATTCAAACTTGACATCAATATGATTCTTATCTTAGAATATTTCTATTCCTTACTCATTAATCGTTAATTCTTTGTTGAAATTTTGATTCCTCTAAGAGTTCAAATTTTTGCTTCATTGCTTCTACATAACCCCGTTTCCATTTTAGTTTTCGTAATATGATTAGTGCTTTATTAAGTACTTCTTGTATTTAGGATTTCAGAATTTTTTCCATCCAGGTTCGTGAACTTTATCGTTTAAACTCTAAAAATGGCAGGAAAAATGAAAGTTTAATTACATTATTGGTCTTGGGTTCGGTAGTCTTACGTATTAACATAACATATCAGTAGCTGAGGCATGCACCTTTTTCAGAAAAATGCTGGATATAAGCAAAGTAGTTAAGTGGTGTTTGTTTTGGGTAGCGCTGCTACTGCTTTAAAGCGGTAGCAACGCTACCCAAACTTTATTTGCATAGATGACATTAACATCATCTGTGCAAATAAAGGGGAGGTGAAATTATATTTGGTTTATGAATATTGAATAAAAATTTATTAATGACGGCACGTTAGCTGACTGCACCCAGAATGAAATTATGAATTAAACTACACGTGTTTACACAAGGTGTAGATAAAATATTCAGTAAAACTTTCTACTTTTCTCTTTCTTTTCTCAATTATCAGATGCAAATTTAGACACAAAAAATAAATACCCTGTTGATACTTGCTTTGTTGACTTAAATGGAAAATTCTTTCATAGTTCTCTCTTAACTGTAGCATTGTTGTATTTTCCACATGAAATTATAATCATTCATTGATATTTTACATTTACGAAAACGGATAATAGTGATAGCTCTGTTGTAATTAGCTTTTTTTTTTTTTTTTTTTTTTTTTTTAATTATCGCATTCTCTCGAAGCAATTCACCACTATATATGGGCAAGTTGATCCTACGTTTCTAAAAAGCGATTTATACTTTAGCTAATGTTAAGGAAGAACTCATTAAAATTCAGCGAATTTAGCGAAATTTATCATCACAAGTCTAGAATGGTTATTAACATAACTGAAGTATCACTAGCAAGCGTTAAGTCCAAATTTCGCGCAGTGAAAGCATCTATGACGAAAACGTAAAAAGGTCACGTGTTGGTACTTTTCATTTCTTTGAAAATATTCAGTACATGCAACTGTAAACACAACTTGTCTTCATTTTTCTTCATTCAGGCACATGTTTTTGAATATTATGTGTCAAATCGCGTACGTTAAGAATAAATAAGAGGGATTTTGTTTACTTTTTCCTTGGTAAACGATTTTCGCCTTGTCTTGTCCAAAAACACATTAGACTGGAATAATTTAACAAAATACGATACTAGAATATTAAATGTATGAAACTTGTCTATAAAATAGAAAACAGCCAAATATTTCTTTCCCTTTATCTCTTGCAATATTTTCTGCTATTGGTGCTCCCCACATCAATCTCTCTCTCTTTCTGCCATCTGCATTTGCCATTTTAAGTTATTAATGGCCTGTTTTCGTAGCTAATGCTTTCGATTGATCAATTAAGATCCAATCTTAAACTATATTAGAGTTTGCAAGTCTTAATTGTGACTTCCGCTATTTCTTAAAGTATCTTGATTAATCATGACTGCTCTTAAATCAGACCTTTCTTCTATCTTGTCTATCTTGTGCAATAAATATCAGCCGATTTCGAGTTGTATTTTGCTTAATGCATCAATGACGATTACTCAAAATTAAGCGTTCCTTTGTGACTAGTCAATGCATCAACTCTGGAATGGAAAAAAAATGACATTTTTCAGCCAGAGAGATTTCATTAATCATGTTTATAATGGGGTTAGATTTTCCACTCGAACACTTCCAATAAAAAGCCGCATTTTGATGAAAATAGCGGAATTGATTACTTGATAGGGATTAATTATGCTATATAATAAATACTGAAGTGGCTATTTTTTTTTTTTTTACTATTAAACATCTTATGAATATATATTGGAATTGATTTATGTGCACTACAGGACTGATATTTTCGCGAAAAATGTGCTGAAATCTGCTGGATGATGCCGATAAAAATCCTAGGGGATCGCTGTAACATGCATAAACCATAAGGTAGATAAGCCCAGTTTTGATACTCCTGCATTTAATTTTATATTTTATTATAAAATCTTATGGATGATAAAATTGCAAAAATGCATGGGCACACACAATTCTATAAAGGCGCTAATTCTTTAATTATAAATCAACATTATAATATATCATTATCTAAATAATCAATTGTTGATTTGTAAAGTATCCAAAATTAATAAATGGTCCAAGGTCTGTTTGATGGATAATATTAAAAACATGATATAGAGCAATGGTGAGATTCTGTAGGCTGGAATCTTACCACTGCTCGTTCGGTTTAATAAGAAAATATTTTTAAAATTTATATTTAATCACGAATGTTAATAAGCGAAAAGAGAACTTTTACTATATAAACTTCTAATATTGACCTCGAAGCATTTGCAACTGTAACACATGTTTATGGGTGGTAGGCTTATATCTGAACTGTCTTGAAACATGATGATGGTGATGTCGTGAGGAGCCGTAGTCTCATATTTTGTATCCAGGATGTTTAATTTCACTAGCGATAATTTTCAAAATTCTTTCGCAGGTCGGGTAAAACCTTGTGGAGGACCAGACTTGGCCTGCGGGCTGTACTTTGAGCACTTTTGATATAGAGGAATGCATCAACCATAATACCATGCGGAACGGCAGTGAAATATGTAAGAGATCTTTGTATAATTTCTCGGTATGTGTGGTTAAATATTACGACAATCCTGACAATGAAATTTGCTGTGTTAATATCAAAATTAATAGGACACGTCTTTGGAACAATAAGGACAGTCTGTATTGGTCTGGGCAATCCCTGTGTGTGTTTAAAAATATAAGTTTTCCTTTATATTTATTAATTCTTCGATCTATTGTATCTTGTATCTGAACTAACATAGCTGTTGTTGTTGTTATTATTGGATTTTAGGAGCATCGGCAACTAACGCTCCGTGTCTGTAAATTGCTTGTATTCTGAGGTCGATTTTCTGTTTGCTGGACGAAAAATCAGTTTCCTGGAGACAAACTATGCTACCCTCCCCTGAGACCGACTAATCCATGTTGTGAAACAGACCCATAAAAATTCCTCACATCATCGACGGGACTCGAACTCTAACATAGCTGTTGTTGACACAAAAATATCAGAAGGCATCAATCAGTTAAGTAATTAATTGAGAAAAACGTTTTCATGAAATTTTATATTTGGCCCTTTTAGAAAGATATGTCAAGCCCTCCCAAATTTCATAAAAAATCCGACAATTATTATTAGTATGATTTTCATCTGTATCACATACACCGATGAGTCAAAACATTATGACCAGCGAGTCGTTATGCAAATCTAAGCAACTGCTGGTGAACTACGGCGCGTGTGCCGGTCGGGACACGGTATAAAAAATACCTGATATCTAAAAAATACCCCCTTTAATCAGTGTTACTCTTTTTCTTTAGATGGGAAAGGCAGCGGACTTAAGCCAGTTTGACAAAGGCTAAATTGTAATGGTCAGACGACTGGGTCAGAGCATATCCGAAACGGCACGGCTGGTGGGTGCTCACTGTCAGCCGTGGTTAGCACCTATTGAAAGTGGTCTGAGGAGGGGAAACCCACGAACCGCCGGCGAGGTGTTGGACGACCATGGCTCATCGATGCACGAGGTGAGCGAAGGCTCTCCCGGATGATACGTGGCAATAGAAGGGCGACTGTGGGGCAACTCTCCGGTAATTGGAATGCTGGTGACGGGAGTAATGTGTCACAACACACAGTACATCGAACCCTGCTGAAAATGGAGTTGCATAGCAGCAGGCCGCTTCAGCAGGACGGCCGGGTACGTGTGCGTCGTTTATCTGGGGAAGTTATGGCGCCTGGATGCACTGTGGGACGAAGAAAAGTCAGTGACGGCAGTGTTACTGGACCCAGGGTATCCACGCTTTGGGCGATGTTCTTCTGGGATACCCTGGGTCCAGTCATCCATGTGCCGGGCACTCTGACGTCTACTACTGACCACAAGCTAAGTTTCCTACCTGATTTGATTCATTTAAGTACCAAGATTTAAAAAAAAAAAAATTCTCTGCAGCTATAGTCAGAACTACTTGAAATGAATGGGGATTATCCAGACGATCCCTATTACTTTATTATAAAGCAGTTTCCTTCCAATTTGTGATTATGCGGTTGGTGCCTGGTTTCACCGTGTGGGAGAAGTAAAGATGGGGAACAAGCTCGACTCAATCCAGCGATCAGTGTTGCTCGCCATCTACAGAGTGTGCAGGACAGTGTTCACCCCGGTCCTTCAAGTGCTGGCTGGTGCGCTGCCACTCGACCTTTATATTGCCTATCGAGGCTTGAAATTCCGGATAAGGAAAAGCATTCCAACCACGTTTCTCGGCATCACAACAAACCCCAGTATGGATACCAAAAGAGAAACTACCCGCTGCTATAATGAGCTGATAAAGCTGTGGCAGACCTCGCTTGGGGCAGCTACTAAACAGTTCCTACCGGATGTGACCTACATGGCGGCCAGAGCAGTCCAGAAATGGTTCTCCCCTGCACTGGAAACAACCTTTATACTGACGGGCTACGGGTCCCTTAACGATAAGCTGCACCAACTTGGGCTCCATCACACAGAACAGTGCTCTTGCGGTGCCAGAGAGAATTGGAAACACGTTCTCGTGGACTGCACAATCTACGCAGACTTGAGGACCAACCTGGTCAACAGCACACAACTAGCTCAAGACAACCTCCCATGCTTGGTGAAAAAAACTCAGACAACTACAAGGCTCCTTTGGCAAAGGAGCCTTTGCACGAAGACGAAGGAACATGAGAACAGCTCAGTAGCCACTTGAACATATTGGCACTGCTGGTAGCAAAGCCACCCCCCCCCCTTTTTTTTTTCACTTCGCGGTCTGCCTTGGTCGGAGGCCCACCGAACAAGGCAGCTGAAACTCTCATTCTCTAAATCAGGAAATGGAACGAAGTTTTTTTTCCCCTTCTGTCTTTCTTTCTCTCCCCGCCACTGGCGACTCCGCCCGTCACGGGCCCCCGGCCCCGTGACGAGCGGAGTCGCCAGTGGCGGGGTACTTATGCACCCACTCGCCTGTCCACTAGGCTGCTGCAGCCTTAAATATCTCAGGGACACTCAGCCAGATGACAGTAGAACCCGACACGCTTCCTCGTGGCAGAAGCGGGGGCGGAGATCTCGTGTCTCTTCCCCCCTTACTCGCTAAGTTGCCATTTAGAAAGAAGTGCTATAAACAAGAAGACATGAAGCGGCTAATGCAGAACATTCCGGGCTTCGCTCACACACACACACACACACACACACACACACACACACACACACACACACACACACACACACACACACCTACCTCTAAACATAATTGCCCGGCCTCCAAATTCCGTAGACATCAATCCCATCGAGCATCTGTGGCTTGTGTTGGAACAGCAACTCCAATCTGCGGTGTCTCAACCACGGACCTTACAGGAGTTAAATGATCTGCTGGTTACGTGTTGGTACCAGATACCACAAGACACATCGAGAAATGTTATAGCGTCCATCCCTACGAGCTGGTTTGGCTGCACATGGAGGACCAACATCATATTAGGTATGTGGTCATAATGTTTTGGCTCATCGGTGTATGTAGCAATGCTTAAGCCAAACCTAGTTTTCTTCACAACCTCATATACGAGTATGAACGCTCGGTCATAAAACAGAATGTTTAGCAATTGAACTGCAGTATACTTCAGTAATGACATTTCTGAGAACTTGTGATTGCGGTAGCTCAGTGTGTATATAGCGTTATAGTTTTTTCATGCTCTGTGGAAAAAGTATAGGTTCGATTCTGGTCATCGGCTAAAGGTAGTCGGTCAAGGATGAGCATTTCATTATCTCTCTGAAATTTGGATTTCGTACCTCTCAGAATAGAAAAACTATCATAGAATACGTGTTATTTTTCAGTTACATTATGCTGACTGATGCCTTGTGGCTTTAGTGCGCTCGGAGAAAACTGTAAACAGCCCGTATTGTGTCTAGATGTTAAAAAAATAATTAATTTTTTAAATCGCGATTGTTATATCCTAGCACTTCGACGTAGTACGAGTTCCATTCAGGGTCGTAGCCAAGATTTTACACCGTTAACCGAAGCACTGGATAATAGTATGTTTTTATCTGGTCTTTTGTTTCTTCGTTAAGCTTGAAATTGTTGGTGTATGTTTTATATTTCTGAACGTCCTCACTTGAAGTACGAGGGACCGTATTCTTGTATTTTGATCGAAAGTGTGCCCATCAGAGAAACTTATCTCCCTTGGGGCGTGGTTTATCCAGGGGCTGTTTGGCGATGAGACAGGCAGTAGAATGGGTAGTTCACGTCTTTTGTTAATGTGAAAGAGAATAATAGTGGAGGACTCCATAGAGTGGACAATCCAGAAAACAGAAGAACGTGATCGAAGACATGAATGCTAAAATGCACGACTGTGCAAAGGAAAAGGAAAGTGTTTTCTTAGCTGCCTGAATTCCTTAGAAACTAGACAAATAAAAGAATACCACTTTTAAAGGCAAAATATAACTGAGAAAGAATTCCCCACGGCTTAAGGCATTTCTGTTGTGTGAGCAAAGCGATCTGTATGATCTATGTAAGATTACAATCTTACATAATTATAATCTGTGTAAGATGACAATCTTACATAGAGCTATTCCTACGAGACGTTTGGCGATAAACGAACAAAAATTACATTCAGCAATAAAATGGCAACAAAAAAAAGTAACTCTAGTTTCAAGAATATTACACTGCAACTGGAAGTACAAGGTTTTCTCCTCCTACTGTCATGCAGAGTATTCTGTTTACACAGATAAACAATGAATATAATCTCAATCAAGAACCTTGAACATTTATGAAGCACGTGATGCAAATTAAACATTTTCGTTACTGCGCTGATCAAACAAAGAAGTTGCAGCAAGCATATTTAATCTTTTAGTATTCAGCTCACTACAATGGATTAGTTAACTGTCAACAACTGTTAGCACGCGAAGTCTAATTAAAGGCAAGTCGAAGGGACAGGAACAATATACATTTAGAAAAGGATGATGTTATAATGTCATAGGTCAAGTCATATCCCAGTAGAAAACACTATCTGCTATAACGTGGTGTGAAGTACGTTTCTCTTACAAACGCCAGTTTTAATAGGCTTCCTTTGTACTTTATTATGAATTCTTAATAAAGGCATCATTAATCTTTAGCTACAAAATTCAGCCGTTTACTCCAGTGGATAAGTGCCTGTAATTGAGAAATGAAGAATTTTCTCCTTAGAGTGTAATTAAAAATAGTTCGGTGTCATAAAGGTAAAGCACGACTTTGTTTCATGGCGTTACCACCCTTTAAAACCTGACTGTTACCAAATGTCATGAGATATTTTGGAATTACAGCTTGAGTGGTAAATTGAATTTTATATCTTGTTCGACCTTCGTATGCTCAATTTCAGTACCTGCTACTGGCACCAGCAATCAGCAGTTTGCGTGGTATTCATCATTAATAATGTCTCACTTAACTGTTTCAATTGTAGTATTCATAATCTCCTCCACATCCTTTCTTTCTCATGTCATCTCGGCGATTTCTCTCTCGAACTATTTAGAGTTTTGGCGATAGGTTTTTCGTAAGCTGTCTAATGCGACTGTTAACAATTGGGTTAAGACATTTCGCTAGATTAAGGCACAAACGTGTGTTTACTGATTATATAATTTCTCGTATATGAAGTGAATTTTTAAACCAGTTTATTCACAAGTTATTTAACGAGAGGATTGTCACCATTTCCGTATTTTTCAGTAATGTATTTATCAACTACGGTAGACTGTCGAAATAACGGCACATTGAGATCTAATGCATACATACAGCGCAGATGTCTTGCAGTGCCGAAAAAAAGAAAAGAAAACTGCAAGTCACGTGATTACTGTATTTATTTAGGTTAACCATTTTCAAAGTGAATTTTGTACTGATATCACGGATTATAGCGCTGTTTTACATTTATTTTAAATTAAAAACCCCTCACTATGGCTCCTAAAGTTAATAAACCTCGTACAGAGAAGCAAAGAACAACAACATTAAAGCTTAGTGACAAACTTGATACAATCCAAACTATTACATTAGAGTCACCCGGAAAGTTAATTCATATACTCATGTTTTTTTTTTTTTTTTTTTTTTGTCCCTGCCTCTCCCCCATTATATATATATGTATGAGGTCAGCGTTTTTATTGTTTTGGCATGAAATTTTTACGGCCGGATGCCCTTCCTGACGCCAACCTTCACCCTTTATCCGAGCTGGGGATATGCGGTGATCATTCCCTGACCTTCCGCACCCTCCGTATTTGTTGGTCACGAGCTCGAACCACGGTTTAACCAGGAAGCATGTGCTACCGAGGCGCTTCCTGGCTACGGAGGCGCCTCATATACTCATGTGTAATGTGTCTGTAAATTGCGTCTGTTTTCTGCTCGATTTGCCTGTTTTTCTGGACGAAAAAACTCCAGTTTCTGGGGAAAAACCTTGCTATCTACGCCTGAGACCTATTAACTTAGCCACGGAGTGAAAAAAGCCCATTAAAGTTCCTCACGTCATCGACGGGATTCGAATCCGGCCTGTTCCACTCGGTGTGGGGAAGATGGTGACGATATCACTGTGCTACTACACGCGCAGACTAAAATCGATATAAAAAATAAACGGAACAGAAATGTATTAATGGCAGAATATAACATTGGATCGTCAACATGTTTATGTTTCTTATATGCAGTTAATAAAATTGCATTCTTAATTTCTCTATTTCTTAATTGGCCTCATTATTTCTGCATTAAATACATTAAAAATAAACTTTCTAAATAACGGCATCTTGAACTCTGAAGATGCCGTTATTCTGAAAGTCTACTGTATTGCACTTTCCAGTTCGCTTATGCAAATATTGCACTCTACAATTCGCTTGTTCTTGCGAGTAGCACAGTGGTTATAATCACTTTCCTTCCCACAACGGGTCGAATTCTGTTAATGAGGCGAGGAACTGTTGTGGCCTTTTTACGCTCCGTGGCTGAGTTAGTCGGTCTCAAGAGAGGATATCAAGGTTTTATCTCCCGGAAATTCAGATTTTTCGTTCAGCAAAATAGGCATCCGACCAGAGAACACACGGAATTTATGAACATAACGCACATGGGTAAATGGGGTTGTTCTCGGGTAACCGATCTAATATATTTTTTACCTCCGATTGGATTATGCAAATCTGTACTCTGTATTTCGTTTACAAATTTCGTTAGTGTCCTTAATACTTTTGGTAACAAAGTATATAGAAAATGCCAAAATGAGTTAATTTTTTTTTTTTTTTTATATCTTGGTGCTTAAAGTGTGTTACAGATATGTGTTACATAAAGCGAAATTGGTTCATTCAGTAATATTAAGTGTACTATTAAGTGTATGACCGAGTGTACTATTACTTTTGTTAACATCTGTCATAAATGTCACCATTTGTTAAGACTTGTTATTCACCCAGGTCACATACTCTGTGTGGAGAGAAGGTGTCAGTTGGTTTAATAATTAAAGAACATCGCAGAACATATAAAGTAGAGCATCGTGTCGTGAAACAGAATTTCGCTGGATAGAATAGCTTGGAATTAAATAGAATAGGATATTGCAAGTTAGACTACAATGTCGTAGAGTAGAATAGAATAGATAAGAGTATGACAGTCCGGAGACACTGCGTACTATGATGAATCTCTCTGACTATCACTTTGGCTATCTCCCTCCCTCGCAACATTCCTCTCGTGTCTGCGGTTGCCAAATTGCATCACATCCGACCATCTCTATAGGAGTTATCTGTCTGCGGGGTACATTTATACGACCATTAATCAACCATCAGGTTTCGCCAGGTTGAAATGCTGTTTCGTGCAACCATGTGAATGTGCGCAGGAGGTTCGCTGCTGAAGCAGCAAAATAGTTTTCTTCTGAAGCGATGTTCGCTAGCTCTAGGGAAGAATTAAAATTTCAAGGCTTTAAAATAAAAAAAAAAAATATATATATATAAATTTCAGCAGTTATTTTTTATTTAAATTTAATATATTTGGTTACACTGTTTATCTGGTTTTACTAAATAAATCTTTTAAAATAAAAATATCAATTTCAACAGTTATTTTTATTGAAATTTTAATATATTTGTTTATAATGTTTATCTAGTTTTAATAAATAAATCCGGTGGAATGCTCTATCAACTGAAATTTAAAAATACACTTTCAATAATTCAGCATTTTAAGTGTATAAATGCAGTACGTATATACAAAGAGCAAATACAAAAATATTACAGTTTATTGTCACATGTTTCTCAGTCACGCTTAGTAATACACAGAAACAGTTTGTATATGTGTATACATATACATGTGTTTATATTTAAGTCGATTGAAATAATTTGCAAATAAGTTTTGATGTTTTAAAAATTTTTTAATCAACCTTTTATAAAGAACAAAGAGCCTATTTTCAAAGTATACATGAATGGATATTTTACCCAGATGGGTGCACTAATGTGTGTAGTGACTGTGTTAAAATGGGCGCTGCGTGTAGTAACTGTTAAAATGTGCTCTCAGTTATATTAAAATTTCGTGGTTGAAGCATAAAAAATTGAAAATATATCTTACCATACAGAAGAAGAGGTATAAAGGATTCATTAGACATATTTTATATCTGTGTGGTAAATATTTAGGCTCTAAGATTAAAATAATAGTTTAACGGCTAGCGCTTTCGAAGAATACAGATTATTCAGCGGTTAATGCTATAGAAAGGAGTGTAAATTTGAAATACAGGAACGAATATTTTAAAACGTAAGAAATGTATTCAGTGTGGGTTAAGACTGTGCGAATCAGCATTAAAATATTTTTTAATGCCGATTCGTTAGATATTAATTAGAAATATTGGACATTAATTGGACATCGAAGAAGGAAGAAGAGGGATAATAGTGTCGTCACCTTATGAATAAATTCATTGAGTGTAGATATAATAACTACTGGTGCGAATCTAATGAATAATATATATCCGTTTATATACATAGACGACCTCTGGAAACCGGGCGAAAACCAGTTGTAATCAGCTTTCTGCACTAAGTGAGGCTCTGCTGTAGTCACCGTTCCTCTTCAAGAGCATCTCGTGGGATGCGTGATGACTCCTCCTATGATTAAAGCCGGCCCCTTCAAAATCGGCCATGTGGTAGGCAGTGGCATACCACCACATTATCGGATGCCACAGAGACCGTAACAAAACCAATTCCAAAAACTGCTGTTAAACGAAGACCTGCAGCTAGTGATATTTTGCGATGCCGCTCGTATAGCATATGATCAATGCAGTTGGAGGATTTTGTTGGTGGTCACAACAGCTCCTCAGGGAACTATGTGACTGGAAGAAGAAGAAGAAGAAGAAGCACCACCCAGATAAAACGAGGTAGCCAAGTTATAGAAATACAATATTAAAATTCAGATCTACCTGGGAGCCACGAGAGTTTCCAGTTTGCAAATACGGAAATATTCTATAAATACAGTGATATAACCCAACAAGCAAAATGGCTAATGGAACAAGAAGACAGTGATATTGATTTTAATTTAATTTTGGCACATATAAAAGACTCCTCAACTTCCTCATTGACTATTTTTAGCCAGGATATTACAGTACATTAAATTTAATCAAGGGATTAAATTTATTAATACTAGCTGTTTGAGTTTACCATTAAGAATTGGCTACGGTGAACATGTAGCACACAATAAGTCAAAACATCGTGTGAAACCAACACATTGAAATTCGACAACACATTCATATACAGTAGACTGTCGAAATAACGGCACCACAAATAACGGAACGTTCGAGCTAACGGCACCATTGAGATCGGATATTTACATATAGCGCAGATGTCTTGCAGTGCCCGGAAAGAGGAAACGGCAAGTCATTTGATTACTGTATTTGTGTACGTTAGCCATTTTGAAAGTGAATTCTGTACTGATATCACTGATTATACCGCTGTTTTAGATTTAAATTAAAAACCCCTCACTATGGCTCCTAAAGTTAATAAACGTTATACAGAGAAGAAAAGAACAACAACATTAAAACTTAGTAACAAATTTGATATAATCCAAATTATTACATCATGGTCACTCGGAAAGTTAATTCATATATCCATGTGTATTGTGTCTGTAAATTGCGTGTGCTCTCTGGTCGATTTGCCTGTGTTGCTGGGCGAAAAACTCCAGTTTCTGGGGGGGGGGGGAACCGACGTTTTTGCTATGTACTCAGCCACGGAGTGAAAAAAAAAAAAAGCCCATAAAAGTTCCTCGCGTCATCGACGAGATTCGAACCCAGGCTTTTTCCACTCGGTGAGGAGAGGACGGTTATGATACCACTGTGCTACCGGGCAGATTAAACTTGATATAATAAAGAAAATAGAAGGTGTAAGCAGGAGTGTATTAATGGCAAAATATAACATTGGATCATCAATATATTGTTTTTTATGTGCATTTAATAAAATTGCATTCTTAATCTCTCTATTTGTTATTTAGCCTAATTATTTCTGCATTAAATATATTAAAAATAGGGATGAATTAAATTTATTAATCATCATCATCATTATCAGCCATTTTCAATCCACTGCAGGATGAAGGCCTCTCCAGCAACTTTCCAGTTCCTTCTGTTTTGAGCACTGGCCATCCATTTACTACCCACAAACTCATGAATTTCATCTATCCATCTCCGCCTTTGTCTTCCAGGTTTTCTTCTAGCTCCTCTTGGATACCATTCTGTTATTTTCTTAGTCCATCTGTCATCATGTCTTCGGGCTATGTGTCCTGCCCAAGACAATTTTAGTTCTTTAGTTTTGATAAGAATGTCCTTTACTTGAGTTTGTTGCCTAATCCATGTGTTTCTCTTCTTATCTAACAGTCTAATTCCCAATATGATTCGTTCCATTCTTCGCTGTGTAGTTCTCAGCTTCTCTTCCATTCTTTTGGTGAGTGTCCAAGTTTCACTTCCATAAGTCATGGTGGGGAGTATACATTGGTTCATTATTTTACGTTTCAGACAAACTGGGATATTGCTCTTCAGTATGTGACTATATTTCCTGAATGCTATCCATCCAAAATTTATTCTTCTCTTGACTTCCAGCCATTTATCATTATTACAGCTAATAACTTGTCCCAGATAAGTATATGACTCCACCTTTTCAATTACTGCTCCTTCAATCATTATTTCCCTTTCTGTTGCAAACTTGTTCATCATTACTTTTGTTTTAGCCATATTCATCTTTAGTCCAGAATCCTTACTAGCTGTGCATAACTGATTAAGATTTTCCTCTAATTCTTTGAGATCATGGCTTATGACCACAATGTCATCTGCAAATCGTAAATGGTTTAGGTACTCTCCGTTCACATTGACTCCTTTCTGCGACCAGTCTAATCTTCTGGAAGCTTCCTCAAGGGCAGCAGTAAACAGCTTCGGAGATATTGTGTCTCCTTGTCGAACTCCTTTCTCAATTTTAAGTTTCCTACTGTCTTTGTCTAGACTAATAAAGGAGGTAGCACTCTCATATATTTTCTTCAAAATCATAATATATGTGGTATCAATGCCTTGTCTTTCCAGTGCCCGAAACATTGCCTTATGCTGTATGGAGTCAAATGTGTTTTCATAATCCACAAATGCCAGGCATAATGGTGTTTTATATTCATTTGCTTTCTCCATTAGCTGTGATATTACGTGAAGGTGATCCATAGTTGAGAATCCTGTCCTAAAGCCAGCTTGCTCTTTCAGTTGATTCTCATCAAGTATTCTTTCTAATCTGTTAGTAATGACCCTTGTGAACAACTTGTAGATGTGGGATAACGAGCTAATTGGTCTGTAATTTCCAATTTATGATTTATCTCCTTTCTTATGCAGCAAAACTATGATTGCATTATTCCACTGCTTAGGCGTCACACCTTTTCTAATGCACTTTGTGAAGAGCCTTGCCAGTTTTTGTGTTATGTCTCTTCCTCCCAATTTTAACAACTGTACAGTAGCTTCATCTTCCCCCGGGGCTTTCTGATTCTTCATTTTCTTCAATGCATGTTCTACCTCATCAGGAAGAATATCGGGTATGTCGTATGTGTTGCTACTTTGCAATCCATCTTCCCCTCTGCTGGTATCATTCCCTCGCTCCTTGTATAATTCTCTATAGTAGTCTTCTGCTATTTGAATTATGCCTTCTCTGCTGTTTATAAGTACATCATCGCTATTCTTCAGTTTCAGTATCATTTGTCTTTCTGTATTACTGCTCATGGCTGCTGATTTAACTCCTTTGTTTTACCTTAATGCTTGTTCTACTTTTCTTGTGTTAAATCTTCTTATGTCCTCTCTGAGTCTCTTTCTAATGGCTTTGCATAACTCAATATACTCAATTTTCTCCTTGTCAGTGTTTTTCTTGCTTTTCATTTGTCGTCTTCGGTTCATCATGACAAGTGTTTCTTGACTAATTTTTTTCTTCTTTTTTATTAATTTATTAATACGCTCTATTAATACTCACAGTGTAGTGAGACTTAATTGTCTAAACTTTCTAGATAACAGAAAAATCGAAATAATGGCACCTTGAATCCCCGAAGGTGCCGTTATTCTGAAAGTCTACTACATTGAAAAGTGATCGCCATACGTAATTGGGCGCTAATAGAAAATTCATAATGAGATCATTATTCACCTACGTAACTGGCCAGTATCAATTTCCTTAATTGATGTGCAATAAACATATTGCATAAACCTTCAGAATTAATAGGCTTCATTGCAATTCACATCACCTTTCTAGTATCCCTTAATCACTGTACTCCATAGAGAAGCTAAGAATTTATAACACGATCATAAGGATAAATAAACGTTCATTAACCTTAAAAGCTCTCGTCTGCAGCAGTATTTGGTCATAGTAATTCAACGCCGGTTGTTCAGATAAGAAAGTCATCTTCGTCGTTTTATCGAAATATCTGCAGTTAAAAATAAAACAATAGAACGTAATGCTTCCTCAGCTTACTGCTTTTTATGAGAAACTACTCCCATGGTTTTCGCTGAGTTTAAGGCATCAGCGAGCGAATTAGACACACTTTTACAGCCATTGTGTATTATGACTCTACAGGTGGGTGTACACAGGGCCTACATGCATGTTGTGCCGGCTGAAAAACCCGCCAACATGCCACGTAAAAAATGCTACTCCCTCCGCCTGAGATTCTCTAATTACAGCGCCGATTGAAAAAGCCTTTAAAATTTAAAAATTTCTCCACTTCTTCGTATAAAATGGAACGATAACATTTCCCTGAATTACTATCAAAGGATAAAACTTGAACTTCTGAAAACGGTACTTAAAACCTGGAATTTAAATAAACTGTAAGATACAAATAATCACAAAACAATAAAAAAAAGGAAAGAAGGGGGGGGGACCCGTGACGAACCGAACTTTAAATAATACTGTATGGACCGAAAACCAATTAAAAACGCTATATAAACATGCTTTAAAATGTTATTTTATACATACTAAACACTGGAATGCTTCATTAACGAATTAGAGCCATTCGAAAATTTTTTTTTACAATAAAATCCAGACATAAACAAGTTTTGTATTAACTTTTAGCTAGGTATTGATAGAGTTTTTCATATGCCTATACGTTTTGCCTCATAGACTCAATGGTGCTGTGAACCGCCATTTTTGTAGCCCATTTTTTCAGAGTTATTGGACACTGATTCCTTGTCTGTTTGACCAGCGCGTAACTTATGAATGAAGGTGCCTCAGCCCATTTCACCATGTTGCCAGAAATTGCCTTAATAATGCCTTTCTGGACGATGAATAGGAAGACAAGTACCAGACCTGAATTCTCTTTGGGGACATATGAAACATTTGGTTTATACTTACTAGTGAAGACAGCAGAGGAAGTGTTGCAGAAAGTTCAAAATGCCTTCGCCTCAATCAGCAATAATTCGGGCATTTTTCAGCACGTTTGTCAATATGTGCATCGATGGGCCGACGATTCTGTGCTGGACCAAGGTATGTTTACAACAGTTAAACCACTAACAACAGTTATTGTCTCCTGTTACTGGAATGGTATAAGGACCCCCATTTCTTTTGAAAAACTTGATTTTATGATGATACCTCTCAGAAACTCTTGATTTTCATCCAGCAGAGGCAAACAACGGAACTTCAATCCAAGCACAATGAGGCAATGTGTTGTAGGCATAATATACTGCCATATAGCCGTAGTTTCTTTGGCGTTTAACACTCACTACAACTACCCAACACGTACACAGTTGTACTTTTTTTTGTCAGTTGCATGATACATATGAACAAGAGTGGGGATAAGAATATAAGGAAACGATGAAGACAAACTGAATATTCGTACTACTTTTCACGAAAATTTTAGAAAGTGTCTTAATAAAATCTACGAAAAAGAATAGAAGAAAATTAAGGTCAAGGAAAAATATAATTGAAATAAGATTTTGCTGTTAATTTATTGTAATGTCTATACCTTGATATTTAGGACAGATCGGAGGGTGGGGGGGAAGGCTTTCGCTCAAATAATTATTTTATTTCTCTCTTCGCATGTAATGTACTTTTGGTAATATTGTAAATGTATGGAGGGTTGACTGGGACTGCCTAATATAATAAATAAATAAACTGTACTTTTTGTCTGAATCCAACTAATTATTAGGGGAACACGCACACACAGATGTGGTGATCTTAAAACGCCCTTTTTCATTTTTGGAGAGTAAACTAAAAATGAAATGCGTACTGTAATTTTTGTGGTTTGTTTTACAAATAAACTCAGATACCTTTGAGACATGTTAATAACCACCAGTGATGAAGTTTCTTTTTTCTTTATAATGTAAATAACACTCTCTTATTTCTTTCATATTCTTTGAAAAGGGAATAGGAATAATCCATTTTAGCAAAGATTCATAAAGGAGACTGAACTGTGCATGCGTTTTAGCATATATCCCCTCCTTGTAGCAATTTTGGTTTTGTGTGCTTGTAATTGCTACACATTTTTCATCGCAAATAAACGACATTATTTCGGATTACAGAATATTGAAGTCAACCGGTGTTTGTGTTTCTGGCATACTGCCAGAAGAGGTTTTATTGAAAGTCTGATAAGTTGAACTTGAGGTAATGCAGGCAGGCTATTTGAAGTGCATCGTGCATTATTTTCATTTTACTGCGCTAATATTAATTTTGTTGATAACCTGCGACCTATACACAGATAATGAACCAAACGAATCCTTATTTATAAGTTCTGACTTTTTTTTTTTTTTTTAATGAAAACCCCAACACGAAAGGTATCAAAATCTATAGTACTTGCATGGGATAAAGGAGGGGTGGGGAGTAGGGGGGGAATTAGAGGATGCCAGAAACTTTGCTCTGGAGACTAAACATGGGTTCACCACCTCAAGCCTCCAATAAGCAAAGTGGTGGTATTGCACTGGTTGATGAGAGTCATCTACCAGACTGGTTATTTATTACTAATGGCCCAATGATATTAAGAATTTATAGCGTCCGTCTCTGGCTAGCCGAAACATTTCACAGCTGTCAAATATTTACTGAATAAAGTGGCAAGAACAGTGCGTGTTATACCAGTTGAGGAGGTTGCTTAAGGTATCGAGATGAGGCCCTGGGTGCTCTCTAATTACATCGATGATATAAATTGTTATTACCAGTTATCTTCCATTCAACCAGCTGGTCCATTCCTACATGTATGAAAATTTCAGCGAAATTGCTGATCTTATTAGTTTACCAGAGAAAATCATAACTGTTTTGTTCGACCTATTTTAGTTTTGGTCTCATGAAATATATTTTTTTTTTTTTTTTTTTTTTTTTTACCCAAGGTGGTATTTCCATTAATTGCTTGACTATTTAAATAGGGTGTGTACTTACGTGTGTATGTACATATAAAGGAAGTCACCTAGCACATCACAAGAAGTTATCTTATATATTTTTCTCGTTTTCGAACTCCGAGGATCGAACATGTCTTGATATCCTGACAGGTAAAAAGAAAAGATTTTATTTTATTGAGCTATGCATGCAAACTAGTTAGAAAATATAGCTCTACTTCCTGGATTGAATAATGGTAAAGGGGAGGACAGTAATTGAGAATACTTAGGTGAATGGAAAAAAAATCAGTCTCTATTCGAACATGCAGTAGTAATTGGGTGTCACTGACAGGTGGCCTCTCTTCTAGTGTCAGTTTTTTTTTTTTAAATTAGAGAAAGCAAAAGCAGAACTTTCTGTGTTTATCTGGCTAGTATACTCACTTGAGCATAAGACTATACAGTGTCGGTCATGTAATCAAAACGAACGATTTCTTCACGTACTTTTTTGACATATGATAATTTCGTACCCCATTTATTTGCACTTTTCCTGAATCTCCTTTTTTGTGTTTCACCTTCTTTCTGTAGCAGTAACCGCTCATCGCGAGTGCGTGGCATTATTCGGTCCATATATTTTAATTGGTTTCCATTGTACGGAATTTTTATTAATATCGTTCTCCTTAAAGAGTGGAATTTTTTACTCCTTCTGGCTAAGCAAGTCCGCTGAGAATTGCACGTTATCGTGTCCTGAATCTAAATTGCTTCTGCCACAGGAATCGTTATTAAGTCTATAAATTAGTATACAACAAAGAAGCTGAAGGATGAGCACCAAATAGAACCATGGGCACGCGACGAAGGCCGTAAAGGCACGGAATAACAGCTTACACTTCAGAATACGCTGTTGGCTCTGTCTTCTGGTAAAGAATGATTGAATCATAAAATCCTCTTATCTATAATAATAGAGAATAAAACAAGATAATTGGCGAAGTTGGTGTTCGGTGGACTTTGTAAGGAACGTCCACAAGCATAGAGAAAAGAGCTCAAAAGAAGATAAATTTAGAATAGGCATGTTCGCACGCCCCCACACACAGAGCTACGTATGTAATCAACACTTCTTTTCCCATCAGGAGAATAATAAGAGAAGTCAGGCAACTCAAAAGGTATAATTCCGTTCACTGATGATTGAAGTGTTAGCAGTTTGTCTTTATCAATACTGACAGCATGAGATAAAAATCAATTTGTGTGATGCATCTCTCACTTGATCAGTAAACTTTAAATATTCAAATTAAAATTTTAATATTTCTTTTGCGTGTTATTTATCATTATTATAATAAAATATACCATTCCTGTTCTGGCAAGTATAATATGAAACCCTTCGTAATGCGTCGGAAAGAATTAGGAATTAATTTTAACTTTTTTAGCTTCTTAGCAAGTTCGACAACAATACTTTAATACACCACATCACGCATGTAAACTGGTGGCCCGGGGGTCGCTTGCGGCCCTCAAACGTTTGTCGTGCCGTCCCTGAGTGTTGGCAACTTTCACAGCACATTTTATTACATATAAGTAATCCAAATGGTAAATGGTGACGCTTAAAGGATATACATTAATATCGAATTGAAATAAAATCCTTGTTATACAAACCTTCATAAATGTTGCTAGTTATCAGATCGCATATTTTTGCGGAAGGAGAAAATGATTAATATTCGGTATTTTAATAAATAATGCTAATATGCTGTTTGCACACTGATTCGGCCCTCGATTTATCCGAGAGCTATGTGTCCCCTGAACACTTCCAAGTTTGACGCCTCTGCCCTGCATCCTGTACCGTTTATCTCCTTGAACTATCAGAAGTGTGACAGCTTCTTCATACAGTAGTCGCGTTTCTTTTGTTCAGGCCTGAACATGATTCTACAAGGAATTCGGATACGTCGCCAACTTAATTAAGTGCAGGTTTTGCTTTGGAATAAGAGTATACAGGAATGCGTTCTACTATAATTTATGTAACCAGCCATTTTTTATTTAATATTATTGCCTTTACTGGAGTTGCATAATTTGTTAAGAGATAAAAAATATTAAAATGTAATGCATCACAGATAACTTTAAACAAGAGGAACCGTAAAATCGCCTATCAACAGAATTCGTGAAACTGGATTGTAAACTATTCAAAGAATCAGCAACTTGAAGACGATATTCTGCCTGGCAATATGTAGACGTATTTTCCAAATGACTTTTATAAGCATACCACGATGTGAAGAAGCAATAGCTGTTTTTTTGAACTGAAAAGTTTTGCATTACAGAAACCAAATATTGAAATCTCCCATGAGAAGATTTCAGTATTGATGATTTCAGCATTTGATCTTCTTGGGTTGCAGCATATTTTCCTAATCCTAATTACACATTCTACCTCCCTGTATGGTACCTCACTCACATAAACATCAAGGAAGAAAATCTTATGTAGAATATTATGAACCTAAACAGGTGAGATAAGACATTTCTAATAAAATGTGTCTCTAAAGTAGATGGGTTTACTACTACCTATCTTCCATTTACTACGTATCTTCAACATTCATCTCGGAGAAACGAATTCCTGGCATAGCAGTACTCTTAGCAAGAAATCAGCCAGAGAATTTATCAGTAAGGAAGAATAGAGATCTTAAATAGGGTCTCTTTGGTGAATATAGTAAAAAATAAAATAATACATATATATATATTAACAGTAATAAATGCGCAATTTCTCTTTCTTTAAATCTAGGGGGAAAAAATTTCATAAGTATAATCAGCTGCTTGGGAGCAGTCAGGTATTTAGGCTAGTGTATGCTGCTGCTGTTATTATTTGGTTTTTAGGAGCATTAGCAACTAAGGCAACTATTGATCCTTGGATATGCGGTGGTCATTCCCTGACCTTTCCACATCCTCCGTATTTGGTGGCTCGCGGGCTCGAACCCCGGTCTAATCAAGAAGTGGCTGCTACGCACTGCTGCTCCTGGCTACGGAGGCGCCCTAGTGTATGCGTGTTAAGCGCCCAGTCAGCCAATATCATAAGGTTTAAGTGTATTATGGCTATATTTCTTAGTCGATTTGCCGTTTTTTGAATGAAAAATCCGAGCTGCCAGGTTATAAATCCATGCCTCTTCTGCCAGACTAACTCGGCGACACTGTTACGAGCGGTATGAATCCCACCTTTCTCTTTCGAATAAATTAAATATTCGGTAAAGGATGAAGTAATTATTAAGTCTGATTTCCCTGGTTGCTGATGTATATTTGGATTGTGTTGAAACTCATAGAAATTGTAATACCATCAGCAAGGACGGAAATCAGTAAAGTCAAGTAAACATTATTCGAAATTAGAAATAGAATATTAAACATCCTCTAAAGGCCCAGCCCACTCGTAACCTTGCTTTGGAAAAAGTATATACAGTACAGTTTCGGCTGTATAAACTTCCGTTGGAGGGTCAAGATGTCAAGGGAAAAGTGTCTTCTCCTATAAACACATGAGCATTCTACAACGATGGGAAGATGCTATAACAGGGGAAGGACAGTTCCTCCCCGCATAAACAACAAAATACCTTGAGTTCTTTCCGAATGATGGTGATATTGAATAACATCTCGCTTGTCCAAAAATGGTCAGGAAAGTAACACCAGTGTAAGTAGCCATGACGTACATAAGGTTTGCTGCTCGTTAAGTGGTCTAGAAGAAGAGTCAACAGATGCTTTGACCATGACATAGCAACTGAGATTACCTAAAATTCTGGCCTTGGAATTAGACCATCCAATGAGAGCGATGGAAAGATACCCAAAGGATGTGACCCTCAATATAAAATCAAAGGAGAGAAAATAGAGGGAGAGAGAAGAAGTGCGTATGAAAGAGAAACAGATAGTATAGTATTGGTGAGAAGAATTAGAAAATAGTTCATCTTAGAAGATTCAAACAGTCGCGACTCTTTTGTCTGTCGTGTAAACCTTACCTAGTAGAATTGTGCGTGAAAGTCATCGTGAAAAAGTCAAGCAATTCCAGCGGCAGAATCAAGCAGAGGGAAACATCCTGAGAAGGAGGAAATCTCAATCGAAAGAGGGAAGATACAGAAAAACGGTAAGCTAAAATGTTTCATCATGTATGTGTGAGAACGAGAGATAGTTTAAATGGAATATTACGGTGACGCAGCTTTTAAAAGATGATTCCTTTCTAAATTGATTTCTTTCTATGTTTTATATATGTTACCCATGAATTATATACATGCCGCGGTACAACAGTTAGGTACCATGAATATTAACTGGTTAACATAAAGATCTGATATCCTAATGTATGTACTTAAAATAATAAATGTTTTAAATGTTGAAACGTTCACAAATACTAAAGGTCTTAAATATTAAACAGAAGAGAAAAGGGAGAAAAGACGATGGTACCCAGTTGATATTCAACAAAGGCCAATAGAAATATATATATGTTTATGGATCGTATAAATTGTTGTATTAATGGTATGGCTCTTGTAAGAGAAATAAAATTATAAGGAATCATGGTATAATCTTAAAACGGTTTAAATCAAATGACGATAATTTCCTAATCTTTAATAAGAGGATGAAATGTTATAAAAGTGTGAATGAGTTATATATATATGTGTATTTCTTTTGTAATGTGTTTTATATATTGTATTAAATGATTGTTTTGTTACAATTACTGCCTCGTTGCTGACTTCAGATCACATCAGTATTCACCTGGGGTTGATTAAGTTCAATTAAAAATATTGCGCTAGGAAGGAAATATATATGTATATATATATATATAATTAATTAAATTATTAATTAAATTCTTTCTTAGTTACACAACGCAAGAAACAGATTCAAATCGCATGCATAGTAGAGGAAATAGATTATTCATCTCATCTATTATGTATTAGGATATACGAAATCTGGTCCTAAACAAAAGCCACTAGACACACAGAGTAAGCCATAACTATGTTGGGGAAGATTACTGATTAAGGAGAAAATTTTAATCATGCGAATATAACTTAATGACAGCTTTTATAGCAATTATAGAATATTCTAACAATTCACTCCCCCCCCCCACAATCTGTTGCCGTGATTTTATAGCAATACCCCCCCCCCAACAAAGTGTCGCCGTGACCAGCACGAATAACATTTTGTTGTCGCGATCAGTACAAATAAGCAATTATGGCTTTAGAAAATTAGGGGAAGTTTACTAAAATTTCTAACGTTTTTTTTAAGTATGTGAATAAGCATTAAAAGGATAAAAGTAATGTCTGAAGCAAAAGTTAATGATTACTGATGTCCTGAGAGTATAGCAACAGGTATTATGTTTTCTGTTTTACTCAGCATTGCTGAATTATCATTATTATGAAATATATTATGAATTATGGTATTTCTATATGATCATGCATAGCAACAAGTAGTAATATTTAATAAAATAAGGGAGTATATCTGGGTTTAAGAACATGAAATAGTTAACTAAAGAAAATTTAGTTAGAAAATTGAAGCTTAAACTTAGATCAGTAGATCTATAAAAGGTTCAAAATATATACATTAGTTACTGCTTGCTGCTAACCTAACCTTAGCATTATATCTTTTGTGGGGCAATTGTGATATAGTTTGATTTAAAAAAAAAAAAATGGAAGAACCAAGTTTAGAAGGGCCAAATTTAGAAATGTCTGAACCATTATTTCCCACCCAACCCGAGGCAACACCTGCGAGGGTGTATCCACCTCAGATTGCTGGTTTTCTTAACCTGGTCCCGATGTACCACGGTAGAGATGACGAAGTTATGACGATTTCTTATTTTTTCGAGATACTCGAAGAAATCGCGGTCATTGCTGGGTGGTCTAGTAGGGAGAAAATCGCAGTAATTAAAAGCCGGCTTAGAGATTGTGCTGCTGAGTTCTTGTCTCACTCAATCGAGTTAAGATCAGAAAAAGATTATGATAAAATTAAAGAAACATTCTTGACAAGATTTGAACGTACACAACCTGTCATATCGCAATTACAGAAGTTCAGTAATGCTAGACAGGGAACAGACGAATCAGTTATCCAGTTTGGAACTCGTCTGAAAAATTTGTGCAGAGCAGCTTTCAAAACTGAAAGTGAAACACAAGAGGTTATAACTTTGAGAGATCAGACTCTCTTGGCACAATTTTTGAGCGGGTTAAATACAAAACTGAAGCGATTAGTACTAAGCCAAAATCCGGCCACTTTTCAATCAGCCTTGGACATAGCAATGCTTGAGGAACAGAATAATAGCCTCGTACAGGGAAAACAGGTAACCATCAGCGCGGTTCAAACAACTGAACCTCAGATTAAACAGATGTTAGGACCAGTGCAAGAACAAATTCTATCATTACAACATTCATTAGATAAGTTAACAATTAACAATGCAGATCTGAACGGTCTAGAAAAACAAATGGCTTCACTTAATAACAGGTTTCAGCAGTATGCAGATGAAATTAACCAACAGCTGGGAGAAATTAGACAAAAACAATATAGGCCTTATTACTCACCTAATATACGCCGAGATACAGCTGTTAGACCGATCTCTTTCACTGCTCCTCAAGCAGAGAGATGGGGAAATCAGGGAGCTCGCAATCAAAATGTATCAAATTACATCAGATATAACAGTAAGTGGCAGGGGCAAACGCAGAGACCTGTAAACATTGATAGGGATAAATGGTGTCAATATCCTGCTGAGAAACCACACGAGCCTAACTACCGTCGGAGAGCGCCAGATAGAAATAACTACACTGGGGTGACACAAGTTGGGAGGTCCGTTATTGACAGGACAAACGATCGCTTTTCAAACAATATAAATCCTAATTCCTCCTATGTCAAAGATAGAGGAGAAACATATAATACCAATAGGGGACGATCGCCCAGAATAATAAATCGCAGGCAGGTAAACCATATGGGAGTTAATTCACATTGGCAACCTAATCGCCAAACAAGTTGACTAAAAAGACCCTTCCCATCAAAACCTCAATTAAGATATCCTAGAGCAGAACATGGCGTTTTCACTGCCGAAAATGACATGGACTTACCTCTAGTTGCTGGTTTAATCCAGGGCATTCCGACTAAATTTTTAATTGATAGTGGTGCGTCAGTATCTTTAATTAGTGCAGGGATCTTTAATAAAATCAGACATCACAGGTCCTTGAAACAAAGACCCCCTGAAGTTACTGTTTGTGGGATAGGAGGTAATGTTGTGCCCATACGCACAAAAATTTCAGTAAATTTAAATTTAGATGGGAAAACATTTAAAGAACAGGTCCTCGTAGCCTTAGATGCCTTAAGTCCAAAATATGATGTTGTTCTTGGATCAGATATTTTGCGAAAACGATCTTTTGTCCTAGATTCAGGCAAACGAATTTTAAAATCTCTGCCACTAGGCATTTGCATGAGAGAAATAGGGGTTAGAGAAAGAATTTTAGGTGATACAAAACCCACTATAGGAAAACTAACATCTAAACACATTATCCCACCTAACACTGAGACAGTGCTTACTGTGCAGTGCGATCACAAGCTTTTTCCTGAACAGGCAGTAATAATCGAACCAAATTATAATTTAGGCATTAATGACCTAGCTGTTTGTTGCTCATTAGATCAGTTATCTCAAGACAGGCGTGCTTCTGTCGCGATTGCGAATGTTTCGGCCGAGCCACTGCATTTAGCAAAAGGGACAGGTCTTGTTAAAATAGAATGTGTTAATATGAAAGAAGCTAATTTTACAGGGGAGAAAGAAAAGGTTAGGAGATCTTCTCCAGTGTCTATAGAAGAACTTCAAACTGAATCATTTAACTGATTCCCAACGAAAGCAACTGTCTAAATTGTTACTGGAATATAGAGATGTTTTTGCCAAATCTCCTTCCCAGTTAGGCAATTCTAAAATCTTACAACATAGAATAAAGCTCACAGATGACATTCCAGTTGCACAGCGTGCATACCGAACGCCGTATTCTCTGCGAACTGAGGTAGATCGCCAAATTGATGAACTAAGAGAGGCAGGGATAATTTCTCCGAGTGTTTCACCATACAGTGCTCCGATCGTCATGGTTAAGAAACGTGACAATTCTTTTAGATTATGTATTGACTTTCGAAAACTTAACGCGAAAACGGTCGCAGATAGTTACCCTCTGCCTCAAATCTCGGAGATATTGCAGCTGTTATCAGAATCTCGTTTCTTTTCCACTCTCGATCTTCAATCTGGCTTTTGGCAGATCCCAATTCATCCTGCTGATAAGCACAAAACGGCATTTACAACGGGTCAAGATTTATGGGAGTGGGAAAAATTACCACAAGGATTAAAAAATAGCCCAGCCAGTTTTGTGCGAGCTATGGGAATTGCTTTGCAGGGTTTAAAAAAACAATCCATCTTCTGTTATATGGACGACGTTGTGATAGCCAGTAAAACCTTTACAGAACATATTGAAAGATTGAAGACCGTTTTTCAGCGTCTGAGACAATACGATCTCAAGCTAAAACCTTCTAAGTGTGATTTCCTAAAGCCAGAAGTCATTTATCTGGGTCATCTCATCAACTCCGAAGGCGTCCGTCCAAATCCAGAAAATGTAGAAGCCATCAAAAAGAGTTTAGCTCCTAGGACGGTAAAACAAGTCAGAAGATTTCTAGGTATGACAGGATTTTATAGAAAGTTTATTAAAGACTATGCGGAGATATCTTTCCCGTTGACCAGACTGACAAAGAAAGACACTTCCTTCAAATGGGACGAAGCAACACAGGCTGCTTTTGAGAAGCTTAAAATGGCCCTGATAACAGAACCTGTTTTGATTTATCGTAACGTTTCCAAAATGTTCTATTTGTCTTCTGATGCTAGCGATATTGCTATCTCGGGATTGTTGGAGCAGATTGCAGAAGATGGAGAGGAACATCCTATTGCTTACGTTAGCCGTCTGTTAAAACAAGCTGAAAGGTCATATAGTACAGTGGAAAAGGAGAGTTTAGCAGTCGTTTTCTCCATTTCGAAGTTTAGACCTTTTCTATACGGGTTTAAATTTCAGATAATTTCTGATCATGCACCATTAAGATATCTTCTCCAATTAAAGAACCCCAGCCCTAGACTAATGCGCTGGAATTTAATGTTACAAGATTACGAATTTGAGGTTACTTACCGTCCTGGCCGTCTGCATTCTAATGCTGATTATTTATCTAGACCAGTATTAGAGGAAGATGCTAAGCCTAAGAGGCAAAGGAAATCTAAGAACGAACATGTTGCGACGATGTCGACCGGAATTACACTTGAAACACTGGTAATGCCGAAGGAAGCCACTAAAGAGTTGGTAAGAACATTACAAAGAGAAGATAATAAATTGAAATCGTTGATCACTCATTTAGAGGGAAACACCCAAGCCTTAGCAAGAATTCCAGATTCATACTATTTAAATGATGGTGTTTTATGCCATTATACTTTACCTGACACAAGATCAACTCGAGAACAGCCTTTTGAACAAATAGTGGTTCCACATGCATTAAAACGAGAGATCTTAGACGCTTGTCACAGCACTCCTTCGGCTGGGCACTTGGCGTTTGATAAAACTTTACAGAAGATACGGAGAAATTTCTTCTGGGTGAATATGTTTTCTGACATTAAAGCTTATGTGAACACTTGTCCTTCATGTTTAGAAAGAAGAGGATATAATCCAAAAGCAAAAGCTAGCCTTATGCGGGTTCCTTTTGAGACAATTCCTTGGTATCGAGTAAGCATGGATATTCTTGGTCCACTGCCGACCAGTCTGGAGGGCGATAAATATCTGCTGATGGTCGTAGATTGTTTTACACGTTATGTAGAGGCAATACCACTGAAGACACAGAAAGCAGAAGAAGTGGCGACCGCTTTTGTGAATCATGTAGTTGCTAGACACGGAATTCCACAGATTTTATTGACTGACAGAGGAAGTAACTTCTTATCAACCTTAATGAAAGAGATCTATCAAAAACTAGGCATTAAGAAATTGGAAACCACTGCGTATCATCCGCAGTCAAACGCAAAAATAGAAAGGCTGAATAGAACTTTAGCAGCAATTCTATCGCATGTCGTGAATGCTACTCAGTCAGACTGGCATACCTGTGTGCCATTGGCAGTAGCAGCATATCATTCAGCTGTACATTCTGCTACTCATGAAACACCAAATTATTTAATGTATGGGAGAGATATTGTGATGCCTCAGCACATCTGGACTTCAGAAATACACCCTACATACGCTTCTTTAGAGCATTATTCAGAGCAAATGGTAGCAAGGATGCAGCGGACTTATGAAATAGTTCGGCAGCATCTGGAAGACGCTGCACAAACACAAGAACAATATCGCTCTACTAAAGCTGTAGATAAGCAGATTAGGGTTGGAAGCATAGTATATCTTTATACTCCTATGGTAAAACCAGGTAGAACACGCAAATTGTCTCGACAGAGTAGTGGTCCATATCGGGTCATATCACAGACATCAGAAGTTAATTTTCAGATTCAACATATATATCATCCTAAGGATAAGCAACTGGTACATGTAGACAGATTAACGAAAGTGATAGATCGCAAACCATTTCCAGAGCTGCGTTTAGAGTCTTCTGAGACTACTACATCACCTGAACGATCCTCAGAAAACACTAAACCAAAAAGAGTATATGTGGAATCGGAAACAGATGAAGAAGAAGAATGGGTCGAACCGGTTTACTATCAGCCACAAAGTTTACCCGTTTCAATTCCATTAGCGTATTTGCCAAATAGGGGTCAGAAACAAGCGACACAAATAAAGCAAAACCAACAGGCAAGTCCACAGAGTGGAAAACAAGAGGAAACTGTCACTTTGCCAGTCAGAAAACAGCAAGTGTGTTCTCAGCCAACACATCAATATAATTTACGCAGCAAAGGCCATGAGCCTCATTTTATATCAGTTCCTGAAAAGGAAGATGTGAAAATACATCCTCAGGCATCAAATAGAGTAATTGTTCCTGAGACAATTCAAAAGTCAGATGAAGAAATGGACCAAAGCGGCCCCTCTCAAAATACTGGAAAGGAAGATGAATCTCAGCCAGCTCAAGTCTGCTCTGAAGAAAAGGCAGAAGCAGCAGCGCCACACTCTGAAAATCAGAGTCTTTACGATCGATTTGTACGATGGGTGAATGTACCTGAAATTGAACCCGATCCTGAACCAACTTCAGAACGAAACTGGGCGAACGATGGATATGATCTTTTAGTGAAGTGGATAAATGCAAAGGACTGAGCACATGATTAATCTCAGGAATTAGCATTTTGTGTATTGTACCTGATTTAATTCAGCATTAAAAGGGTTACCATAATGAAAGGTTGAAAAAAAAATGGATTGTATTCAAATCTATCATCATGTTTTATCAGCAGTTGTTATTGGATAGCTCAACGAGCACAGATTGTTATACAGTATAGTTAGTAACACAGGAAGGAGAATTTAATTTATTGTAACTGAGAAGTTTCAAGCAAAGGCATAAGTTATTCTTTTGAAGATAAAAAAAAAAAAAAAAGGTGAATAGTGCCAGAACTTTTAATCAACTAATAGTGATGAACCATTATTACTGAGCGGATGATAATTTTCATCCCGCACAAAAAAAAAAATATATTTCGAGTATACAGGATTGAAAGAGGAGAGGAAGGATTGCAATTGGTATAGGGCTTCACCGGTACCCCTAGTCCCCTTTTGTTTTCTCTCTCTCTCTCTCTCTTGTATACCTAAATTCAAGTTCAAGAAGGAAGATTCAGAGTGATATCTAAGGAAGACAATAATCGCTCTTTTGGAGATGAGATGAGGCATTTAGCCTGGGGACGGCTGGTTCCTCCCAGTTATTATTTGTTTTATCATGTTTCTAAAGAGAAGAGTTAAGAGATAACATCATATCTGAATTCTAAGATCAAGATAAGGGGATCTTCTTCTTGTGCTGATTGTTTTGCAAAAAAAAAAAAAAAAAAAAAAAAAAAAACTCATTTTACTCTTAAAAGATCTGGAGCAATCTAGATCAGAATAGACTGCCACTTAATTGGAATCGTTCTGAACTTGTGAACGTCTTAATCACTGAGTCTTCTAATAAAGCATTTTCTTTTGATTTTTCTTGGTGTAATCATGCAATACTCACGTTATATCTTTGTGCTATACGTCCTATTCAAGAGAGATCTTCAATTCCAGTTTGCTAAAATCATCACAAGTGTTACCAAATAGTGATGTGTTTTATTCGAATTGGTCAAGTAAAAGATGAAGAGAACTCAATCGTTGAAGAGAATAAGAAGAAGGAAATAAACATTCCTTTTAATGGTTTATCATTTTCTATTAGATATATTCTGTTTCTTTGGTGAAACTGAAGTTTGGTTTATGTCTTTGTCATTTATTACTATATGTATTTTAGTAATCAAATAATTCATTGTTCATAAATATGCTGAGAGAATATATATTAAAGTATGTTTTTTTATTATATGTATCATCTCTTCTGAGTGATTTGGAAGATACGAAAAGACAGACTAATTGTGAAAGAAAACAAAGTTGTTCACTCATGGAAGTGTTTGAAGCAAGAAAAGATGCAGATACCGAATCGAAACTGAAGAAGTGGACGATTAGACTGGAGTGTATAATCATAGCTGAAGCAAGTGCGTGATTAAGGACAGTAATACAAAGGAAATGAAAGAACATAAGAGATATGTATTTGAACACTCAGTTTTTTTTTAACAGTTTTTTATCTAAGACTAAATGTTCAGGACTATAGTGAATCCCGAATGCAAAGGAATGGTGATTATTCAAGAAATAAATAATGTCTCAGAATAATATTATGTATGCTTTTCTTATATAACATTGTATTACTTATGTTAATGACTTAGAAGTATTCTAATAATCTATATTGCTACATTGATATAATGATAAAGTAAATATACCCATGTTAATCTTCAATTATTTAGTAATGATATCAAATGATTATTTTATGTAAAGGAAGGAATCATTTTTTTTTGTTTGAAGTCGCACCTACTTTCCCAAAGCTTACCAAAGATTGAGTTCCTGGATTTTCATCCCGTAAACTAAATCTTTTTCTCGGGGGAGAGAGCAGTGTTACGAGCGGTATGAATCCCACCTTTCTCTTTCGAATAAATTAAATATTCGGTAAAGGATGAAGTAATTATTAAGTCTGATTTCCCTGGTTGCTGATGTATATTTGGATTGTGTTGAAACTCATAGAAATTGTAATACCATCAGCAAGGACGGAAATCAGTAAAGTCAAGTAAACATTATTCGAAATTAGAAATAGAATATTAAACATCCTCTAAAGGCCCAGCCCACTCGTAACCTTGCTTTGGAAAAAGTATATACAGTACAGTTTCGGCTGTATAAACTTCCGTTGGAGGGTCAAGATGTCAAGGGAAAAGTGTCTTCTCCTATAAACACATGAGCATTCTACAACGATGGGAAGATGCTATAACAGGGGAAGGACAGTTCCTCCCCGCATAAACAACAAAATACCTTGAGTTCTTTCCGAATGATGGTGATATTGAATAACATCTCGCTTGTCCAAAAATGGTCAGGAAAGTAACACCAGTGTAAGTTGCCATGACGTACATAAGGTTTGCTGCTCGTTAAGTGGTCTAGAAGAAGAGTCAACAGATGCTTTGACCATGACATAGCAACTGAGATTACCTAAAATTCTGGCCTTGGAATTAGACCATCCAATGAGAGCGATGGAAAGATACCCAAAGGATGTGACCCTCAATATAAAATCAAAGGAGAGAAAATAGAGGGAGAGAGAAGAAGTGCGTATGAAAGAGAAACAGATAGTATAGTATTGGTGAGAAGAATTAGAAAATAGTTCATCTTAGAAGATTCAAACAGTCGCGACTCTTTTGTCTGTCGTGTAAACCTTACCTAGTAGAATTGTGCGTGAAAGTCATCGTGAAAAAGTCAAGCAATTCCAGCGGCAGAATCAAGCAGAGGGAAACATCCTGAGAAGGAGGAAATCTCAATCGAAAGAGGGAAGATACAGAAAAACGGTAAGCTAAAATGTTTCATCATGTATGTGTGAGAACGAGAGATAGTTTAAATGGAATATTACGGTGACGCAGCTTTTAAAAGATGATTCCTTTCTAAATTGATTTCTTTCTATGTTTTATATATGTTACCCATGAATTATATACATGCCGCGGTACAACAGTTAGGTACCATGAATATTAACTGGTTAACATAAAGATCTGATATCCTAATGTATGTACTTAAAATAATAAATGTTTTAAATGTTGAAACGTTCACAAATACTAAAGGTCTTAAATATTAAACAGAAGAGAAAAGGGAGAAAAGACGATGGTACCCAGTTGATATTCAACAAAGGCCAATAGAAATATATATATGTTTATGGATCGTATAAATTGTTGTATTAATGGTATGGCTCTTGTAAGAGAAATAAAATTATAAGGAATCATGGTATAATCTTAAAACGGTTTAAATCAAATGACGATAATTTCCTAATCTTTAATAAGAGGATGAAATGTTATAAAAGTGTGAATGAGTTATATATATATGTGTATTTCTTTTGTAATGTGTTTTATATATTGTATTAAATGATTGTTTTGTTACAATTACTGCCTCGTTGCTGACTTCAGATCACATCAGTATTCACCTGGGGTTGATTAAGTTCAATTAAAAATATTGCGCTAGGAAGGAAATATATATGTATATATATATATATATAATTAATTAAATTATTAATTAAATTCTTTCTTAGTTACACAACGCAAGAAACAGATTCAAATCGCATGCATAGTAGAGGAAATAGATTATTCATCTCATCTATTATGTATTAGGATATACGAAATCTGGTCCTAAACAAAAGCCACTAGACACACAGAGTAAGCCATAACTATGTTGGGGAAGATTACTGATTAAGGAGAAAATTTTAATCATGCGAATATAACTTAATGACAGCTTTTATAGCAATTATAGAATATTCTAACAATTCACTCCCCCCCCCACAATCTGTTGCCGTGATTTTATAGCAATTCCCCCCCCCCCCCCCCCAACAACACTGCAAAAAAGCCCATAAGAAGAATTCCTCCTTTCCGCGAGGGATGCGATCGCAGGCCTTTTCCATTTGAGGTGCGATAGAACGTTGATCGAAACCACTCTGCTCTACGTGAGGGTTATAGATAATCTGGATTATAGTCACATGATTATGCTGTATTTGAAACTCTCAATATTTTTAACCTTAGGGCACCGAACATTTAATCCCATAAAATGGGATTTACAGCGTGAAGTGCTATACGAGGACTAAACATTCTCAACATTAATAGCCGGTTATTATTCTTTAATGAGGCCTACACTTGTGCAGGTTTCTTCAACGAATTATAACCTGCTGTTTCCTGCCCAAAAGCCACAGACAATTTACAAACACCTCCATTTTTCAAAACTCCCCTCTTGTTACCACATATGAGATCACGTACCTTAAACGGATACGTGATTATCATTCAAATATCGTTCGTCCTAAATGTCAGGTACCGTGTAAATTAAACTACGCAGATACCACGTGTATGTGCAACGAAAGTAGACTCAAAGCTGCATACACGTGTGAAAACTTTATAGATTATTCATATGAAACTTATTGATTGGTCATGTTTGTCGATACAAACAAACTATGGTTATCTCCATTCTTGAAAGAAGAGCAGTTATAAAGTAGTTCATCATTTGTAGCCTTACAGAAGTCAACAGTTTATTATGCATGAGAAACCATCGTTAACGAAATCAAGGAACAATTCTTGAAAGAAATATTAATTTCATTTTTATAAGCTAAATTTTTTTGTACAAGATCAAATGAGAAGGAAATTAGTCATACGAAATGCGAATTTATTATATTATCTTAATATCATATTTTAAAATTTTCATCCTATATAAATAATAAATAAGCTAACAGAAACGTCCGCATGTATATTATTTGGTGACTTCAGTAACTTAACTGTATAATTTCCTCTTAATTAATTCGATCAAAATCATTCTATTTCTTTCCATGAATATCCAAAAGTTGCTAATATGAAATATCCAACCACAATTCAGGTTTCTGCAGATAACTAACTTATTTTAAAATGTGGGTGCATTATGGGGGGATGACAGCGAAAGTCCGCCCTCCAAGAATATGTAGTTTTATTTTCTATATTTGTACTGTCACATGTTTAAGCTTGTAAAAGCTATAAATGCGGAATGTATGTGTCTCGCGCCCCAGACAATTTCTAGGCGCGCCACTGCTTGAAAAGCAATTTTCTGTTTCTTCAGCAACGTATAAAATGTCTTTGAGTGATTTACTGCAGACTCCGGTCTAATTAAGTTATAACCGCCCCTTTCCTGCGAATGGATGTTTATCAGAGATGTTTTCTCAACAGTTCCTCCTTCATCCTCTTAATATCTCTCTATAAGTCACGGAAAACTCTTCAACGAGATCTTTCAAGAGAGTGAGACTTTTATGCTCCTCTAGGGGCCGTATTTACAAGGGTAATATAAGTTGAAGCTGTCTTTTAACTGTGTATTCTCCGGGAGGGTTCCTTTAATGCTGCACATCCGTCACACGACGATCGTTTCCTTGCTCAGCTTTCTCTCTAAAGTAATTTCCGTCGTTAACTGATCGGTGTGGAGTCGAGATCTTAACTACACTTAGTGGCTAATATTATATGCTGTGTATATATGTGGCAGGGGAGTAGGGTAGTCGTTTACTCGAAAAGTCGTTAGCACTGAACGAAGTTGGCAATCGTTATGCAAATTGACAAATAGAAACTGGTGAGAGTCAATCGATTATCATATGGCTCAGATGCTCAGTATCCAATGGCCGTCGCCTCAGATATAATGCCCTCAATATCAGCTGATTCGAGATTCGATAATTAAATTAGTTAATTCACATATATTGTGTTTTAATACCTTTCTTCCGGATGATATCTGACAATATCGCATAAGGCGCAAACAAATTCCAAAATTGTCATTGTCAGTAATAATAAAAAAAAAAAAAAAAAAAAACAACTTCCCATTCGCTTCCTTGAATTTATTTAAGCTATCAACTTCCACAGGGACAGATGGAAGCTTGTTTCAGCAGTCAATCACTCGCTGGCTAAAGGAAAATTTCCGCACATCTGTTCTGCAATTGTCTTTCCTCAGTTTGAATTTATGCCCCCTCAAGTGTGTAATCTGAGCAAATGGAAAAATTACTTCAGCATTTAGCTTGCACAAACCATTCAAAGCTTCAACCAGATCACCTCGCAGGTGCCTAGTCTCCAGAAGCTGCAATTTGCAGAACTCAAGCCTTTTTTGGTAAGAGCACCCCTTTGTTCCACTCACCAGTCTCGTTGCCCTTCTCTGTACTCGTTCCAGGAGCTCTACATCCTTCCTAAAATTTTGTCTCGAGACCTTTGTGTAGTACTCAAGGTGTGGCCTGACCATTGCCTTATATAAAATCTAAAGTAATATAAAATAAATTACTTTATTTTGTATATTTAAGCCACAGCTTCTTAACACGCTTTTACATTAATTTCAACTGATCTGATTCGGTGAAGGCTACATTCTGGCAGCCCTAATTTAATTAAAGCAATTAAGTTAGGGTCGTCAGAATGTAAGGGGACAATGAACAAGTGGTATTTATCTACTGAATAAAAAGAACTAGGTCAGGTATGAAACTATGCATTTTTTTTTACTTTATAGTGAGTGAAAAAAACTTTTACGACCCCTGTTTTCTATTTCCTTTTTTGTTCTTCTCTTTCCACCGTCGGCCTTACTAGTTTTGGAGCCACAGTATATCCTCTATACTTCAAAGCAGAAAATTAAAAAAAAAAAAAAAAAATAATAAATAATAAAAAAAAATTGATAACAACTCAAGATAATATGAGATCTGACTCTGTATAAAGCAATAAAACTTTTGAACAATAAAATAAAAATTTTTATTTACTTCGAGTTTCTTAGAGATGATTTTCCCCCCGGTTTCATTAGAAACTAGGAAATAATCGCCTGTAAAAAACAGGAAGTAAAGTTTAAACTTTTCTCGAACATCAAAAAAGAGTGGAAAACTTCTATGGCTAAGCGGGATTTATTGCGTTTCTGGGAATCTTAGCATTCCTACCATTATTTCAAAGTCCTGTGCTTCTCGTACTATTAAAATCCCGTATATTAAAAACACAGACGGCATTCCATGGACATCTGTTCGACCGAGAAATGAACACAGAGTCTGGTGATAGATGAGGTCATTAGGGGCAAGCGTAATGCCAGTTTAGAATCAATGGTGTTTGCGCGTAATGCGAACAGCAGGATTTTTTTGTTCCCCTTTTACTTGTATTTATTTATTTTTGAACGTAACGTACAGGCAGATGGTTGTCGCCATTGATCTGTGCTTCATCGGAAATGAGCGTGAACATTTAATTCCTGAATTTTATTCAGATAAATTTCCTGATAAATGAAGCGTAATTAAACACTTTGAAATGTCTCAGGATCCCTTAAGTAGAAGTTGACAATTTAATTACTATTTGCAAATTAACGAATTTTTGTATTTTTACTATCGGATTATACATGCAGCTCTTCACGTTTCTAAATCAGTCATATTTTTCCTTACTAGGCTACACTTCCATTTATTCTCAGAGTATTAAAATTATTCTGAACTTGCTACGCGAGATTACTTTTTCTTAACTGAAAATGTTGCAGTCTTGAATCGATAAAGGATACGTTTAGGACGCCTGTTACATCGTAATGGTGTTTTGTGCTGAAATTCGTTTTACTGCTACCGTTATTGAAATGTTAATTTTACTCTCGGTAGTTAACTAGAAATTCACTCAACAAGTTCCTCGTCAATTATCTTCATTGATTTTATAACATTGACTTTAAGCAGATAAGCACAACCTGTAGTGGGCACGCCTCTGTTGTTTTAAACACAAAGCAAAGTACTTGTTAAGAGATGGGACTTACGTGCCAATTAGGGATGCACATTTAGATTTTAATTTTTATTTTTTTGGTTTATTTAAACAAGTAACAAACGAGTTTTTTTATGGCTCAATTTTCTAGTTTTAGGCTAGAATTGATCTTTATAGTACTTTAGAGATGTTTTGGGACAAGTAATTATTTATATCATTGTTATTATTTTAACTAATTCACAGGAATTATGAACACTTTGATCTTGTATATTTTCTTTTCTGACTGAGTTGTTTTGCTGCTGGAGCAGAACAACGACATGCTGTAAACAAGAAAACTACCTTATATCAAGCAAAAGTGAAAAATGTAATCTCTGAATAATCCATGTGAATAATACAATAGTGTGCCCAAGGACTTTAGGGGAATCCATTTTCCACCGCTCTCCACCTTGAAGTTGTGCATAATACTTATTATGATACAAAATCTGAGACTGTCTGAAAGCTGAGACACAGCTTGGCACCGTGACAAGCAAGTTCATTAGAATTTTCTTTGCACTGTTTGTATTGGAAAATCTTCAATATGTTGTTGGGGGGCATTCAAACAAAAATTGAACGGCACACAGAATTGGTATAATTCTGTGTGTCGTTTTGATTTTATTAGCTGAGGATATGTAATCGTAATAGATGACCAGCTATTTAAGTCAAAAAAAAGTAATTGACAGCAACAACTGATTATTTCTCAGATAAAATATTGAAAATTATTATATGATCGTGTTTTACAGTCCTCGCAGGTAATAAGTATAATTGTTACGATCACCTCTTTCCACACCGCGTGGAAAAGGCTTAAGTTCCATCAAGACGGGAGGAGTTTTTAATGGCATTTTTTCTCCCCCACACTGTGTCCCAGTTTGTCTGTCTTTGACGAGGGTTAAACGGTTTCCCCCAATTTTTTTTCCATTAAGCAAAACTAACCGAAGGATATGCGCAATTTACGCATACAAACTGATACTTCATACCCTTAGTTTCTTTGATGTAAACAAAACATCGAATTGACTTAGTTGTCTGAGTTCAATTTTTAATATTTTTCATCACTAAAAGTTTTGTAACATAACTGCTCATCTCAGATAAAAAGCCCATCTCCCAAATTCTTCAAGCACTGAGGATCCGCAGTGCCTACATATAACGGAATTTTTCTGTCTGTTTTTCAGCATATATATATAAAAAAAAAATGGTGCAATATGGTCTGAGATGCTGTTTCGCCATAAACCATCAAGGAATTGAAGAAAAACATTTCTAAGTGGTTAGCATATTTCAGTAGTCGTGACACACGTTGCGGCAGTCAGCTGGTAAGTCAGACGTTGTGTGACATGTCTCATATTTCATCCAAAGAAGTCAACAAATAATGGCGGACCAATTTTTAAAATCTCTTTTTCTTCCATTTATATAAACAGCATATAATTATAATAACATTCTAAAACAGAGCAGATCATTGTATTATATTTTATGGCAAAATGTCATATCATACATTGCCTTTTCTTTTTGTACCAAAAGTGAATCGAAGCGTTATTTACAGATTCGTTCACAAAATGACCCTACTCAGATTGAATTAAGCGCCATCAATGCAATATGTGTGTTCATAATTTATTGTTTTTACCGAATTCAAGACAAACCATAGGTTAGGAAATACTGATCTAAAGGAACTGCTTTCGACTCGTGCTACAACTCTAACATTTGGTTTTTGCTCGCAATTTTGTACTACAGACATGCCCCTATCGAATTATTATATATGGATAGTTGGTTGTTGTTAGGGTTTAGGCGCATCGGCGAATAAGGTCATGTTGCACCGTGTATATAGTCTGTAATTTGTGTGTGCGTGTTCTGAGATCGATTTTCTGTTTGCTGGACGAAAAACCCGAGTTTCCGGGAAAAAAAAAAAAAAAAACCATGCTACCCTCGCTTGAGACCGACTAACTCAGCCACGTTGTGAAAATGGCCCATAAAAATTCCTCCCATCATCGACGGGATTAGAACTCAGGTCTTTTCCATCCTGTGTGGGTAGGACGGCGATCCTACCAACTGTGCTACCCACGAGGGCATGTTTGGATGGCTTAGGATCATTGTGTATGAAAGAAAACGTTGCGGATAGTCCAGCTGCAATGTTCTAGCCAGCGTAATTTTGTAGTTAAGCCCCATATCTGTTTCATTACGACAGTGCAAGGAAGTATTTCCGTTTACTTTAAAGTCAACAGTACTAATGGGGTAACCTTCTCCGATACATTTTAACGATTATTATTTTCCTTGGAGTTTTGCTGGTGAGCAAAGTGAGGAGTCGCCTATGGGGGACGAGCTTTTATCTGAAATTAGAGCCGTCCTGTGTGAGGAAATGGTACAATGTTTCTACTGATATGACAGATTTATGGAATATGCATCGCAGGTTTCCTGAATAAGTTAGTTAATGTACGCAATGCGTTACATTTCGGGCGCGTTAGCAAATAGTAATAATTCATGATCTATAATGAAAGAGTCAACTCATGATATGAAAATCCGTTACAAAGATTCCTAAAATATTCTAGGTAAGCACTGAATTTCGAAATAGATCAGAATTATTTTTTCAAATTTATAGTAATAGTTCTGTAAGCGAAACTGGGGAGGGAATGCTGTGAAATCGGAATTGAACTTAAAACCATCCCACCGGCTAACATATGTTTTGAAAATTTGGTAGCAATTCACATTTTTCTTGTCGATTAATGTGAAAACAGTTTCATTTGTGCCGATTTTTTTTAAGTGGAGATGGAACGAGGGCTGCGAAATCGGCACTGGACCTGAAAATTTCCCAAGAACTAATTGAACAATAAGTCGAAAATTTATTTGGCCCCGATCCTACTTTTTGTTCTAGAGTAATATACTTTTATTTATATGAATAGATTTGTGTTGGGTGGGAGGACAGGAGAGGCTATGAATGATCTTAAAAGCTTCCTAGAAACCAACGAAACATACGCTGAAAATTGATATGAATTGAACTTTTTTTTTATTGAGCAATGTCTAAACATCCGATAGCATGTTCCATTGCAAGTTAGGTAATATACGCAGTGCGTTACATTCAGTTGCATTCTAGTTTTCTCTTAAAATTAATTGATTTTTTCATCTTCTTTGATTAACTGAAATGAAAAGTAAATATAGTTATCTTCTTATCAATTAATTACCAAGATTATAAATTTATAGAACATTTAATAAACACAAATACGTTCTCGAAACTTAGCCGTTTAAGCTAATTACTGCTGTATAATATTTACTGCTCTTCTCCCATGTACTTTTAAGTTTCTTTTCTCTCTGAATATATGTATATATGTATCTCTTCATAAGCGACAAATCTATCTATGTAAGCCAAATGTAAAATTTCGTGAAAATCTGTCAACTGGGGGGTCGAGCTGTTACATGCGTACAGACAGACATGGTGACGATAATGGGCACTTATGCATATATGCTAACGCGTCTAAAGGGTGATTTTCCTGAGAAATCATCAACGGTTTTTTGTTCAGTACGTTGACTGTAGTCTAAAGGATATTACCAATAAAATGTGCATGCAATTTTCGTTAACCATTACTCGTTGCTACCTATACCATTGGGCTTCATGCTTATGTTCTCCCCATGCAAGGAATTTGCTTGTCTAATTCACTTGCCACTTAACTGTCGTCACCAGCCAATCTGACATATAGTAGGCTGTAAAAGAAAAGGGTTCAGCCCAAGTTCGAGACTCGCAAATTACATACGTAGAACAGGAGCACCAACCAAACGAGGCTATAGAATGGTGGCTATTGACCACCGTACGAAACCATTCGCTATTCGATACATCTTGGCATCTTTTTAAGAAGGAACTAGGCTTTAACAAAAAAAAAAAAAAAAAAAAACACACACACACACACACAACTTTGTTCCTCTGGTTTTACCAGAAGCTATGAATAAACTGCCTCTGTTTTATTACACTGTGAGGAACCATATTTAAATACACATAGAACTGCATAACTTGATCGAAAATACAGAGGGAATATTAAATGCCAAGACAAATGGTGCCATGTTAGCGGAATGAATAAGCCAAAAAACGTTGATGATTTATGTTTGTCAAAGCAACTTTAATTTAATCATATTTCATGATTTATGTTAGTTGTGCCCTCTCCCCCGTACTTTAAATGAAGTTTTGTTGTATCCTGTTTATTTAAAGATGGTTGTCCCAATCGGATAAAACGGAGGCAGTTTATTCAATTGCTGGTTTTTCTGGAGGAGCCTAGCTCCTCATTTGGTGAGGTATTTTTCTTTATTATATAACGTAGTCATTAATTTTGGATATATTTTATTTATACTCATGTGTTTAGGAGCTAAAGGTAAATCGTGTAATTCTTTTGGATATTGCAAATCTACCTCTAAAATGTATTCTATTTCAAAATCATCATTTATTTTAGTTACATCTATATTTTTTATCTACCCATTTAAATCCTCCATAAGGTACATATACACTCATATAAGTTATTTCTTAAATACATTAAGACTGTTGATAATTCATTTTTATTAAAATCTTTTTTAGGTATATATTTTTTGCTTTTGCATATCTTTGCATAGAAAGGAAGCAAACCATGTTTACTGTTTATTTAAACCCCTTTCTTATCACTTATCATTTAAGCCATAATTATGAGAGCTTCCTTGGACTCAGGGGAGGTACCCATGTACTGGAAATGTGCAAATGGGACCCCAATCCACAAAGGAAGATCAAAGGAAGACACAGGTAATTACAGACCTGTTAGTTTAACTTCTGTTCCAGGGAAATTAATGGAGGCACTGGTTAAAGAAGCATTGCAGGATCATCTAGACAAGACTTCAGTTCTAGCTCGGACACAGCATCGGTTTGTTAGGAACTGGATGCAAAGAATAATTTTGATATCATATATTTGGATCTTAGAAAGGCTTTTGATACTGTTACACGTGGAAGACTGCTGTACAAATTGGAGCAGTGTGGCATTGGAGGCAAATTGCTGCTATGGATAAAGGGATGGTTGAGTGGGAGAAGACAGAGAGTGGTAATAAATGGACACTGCTCTTCGTGGACTAATGTTATTAGTGGAGTCCCTCAAGGTCCATTGTTGTTTTCTGTATGTATAAATGATATTGACGATGGTATATCAGGCTTAATGCCCAAGTTTTCAGACGATACGAAGGTCGGCAAGGTTGTTAATGACACTAATGACAATACGCTGCTGCAACAGGATCTAGAATAGTCGAGCAAATGGGCTGAGAGGTGGCAACTGAAGTTTTAACATTGACAAATGTAAAGTACTGCATATGGGAAGCAGTAACCCCAGAGTAACGTATCAACTGTGTGGTACTACACTGACAGTGGTTGAGAGTGACTTGGGGAGTAATTGTGCAGGCAGATATGAAGTTTTCTGAACAGTGCAGACGGTCTGCAAGAGTAGCTCATGGTGTCTTGTCAGTGATATACAGGAATTTTTCTAGCAGGGATAAGGAGGTGATATCCCCTTGTATAAGGCAAGGCCACACCTTGAATACTGTATAAAGGTCTGGAGGCCTCATTTTAAGAAGGATGTAGAGCTGTTGGAACGAGTACAGAGAAGTGCAACAAGATTAGTGAATGGAACAAATGGTTGCTCTTATGAAGAAAGGCTTAAGTTTTGCAAATTACAGTGTCTGCAGACTAAGCACCTCCGAGATGATCTGATTGAGGTGTATAGAGCCTTGAATGGTTTGAGCATGCTCAATGCTGATGGGATACTTCCTCTTGCTCAGACTAATCGCCTGAGAGGGCATAAATCCAAATTGAGGAAAGACAGTTGTAGGATAGATATGCGGAAGTTTGCCTTTAGCCAGCGGGTCTTTGATTTGTCGAACAAACTTCCAAATGCCGTTGTAGAAATTGATAGCTTAAACAGATTCAAGGCAGAGCTAGACAAACACTTGGAGCGAGTGGACGCGTGAAATGAGAAGGGTGTGTGTGTTTGGCTGATGCTATATAAGCTTGCTTTCTTGCATCACGTGCCCTTGCTAATGCTAATGCTAATTTCGTGCAACATTGATTAATTCCGCCACTAATTTCTTTTTATACTATTAAGTCCATATCAATATCAATTAGTAACTGTAATTTAATATTTGCCATTTTTAATATTACATTCCAGGATGAACTAGGAGCTGTATAATACCAAGCAGAATCTAATTTATAGGCATCTAGGCAAACATTTCTGAAGATTTGAAATATATCAGCAAATAACAACGCATCAGTTTTTAAATATAAATCGAAATATTCACACATGTTTTTTATGTTAAATTCTTTCCATCTTTCCAAACGTTTTGCGCGTGAATGTAATTTTATTCAGGTATATCACTTTCGTTTAATATGCTATAAAATTTAGCCTTTTCGGGTAATTTAGTTTCTTCACATTTTTCTAACGAATTCGTATAATCATAGGGGTTTACACCCCTTTCTTATCACTAAATCTAACTTACCTTCTGAAAAGTACTTTACAGTAATTATATTTTTGAAAACTGATCCTTTTTAAGATTACTAGCAAGCTTATCTATACTAGTTCCCATAAATCTGAATGAATCTATAAATCTCAAATAACGTTTTGGTAGTCGTTGCTCAGAGTTTTCTACATCATATATGAAATATTCATCTCCTTCGAGTTAATTTCATTGTCAAAACTGATATATTTTTCTACATATTTTGCAATAACTTTAATAAATAAGTGTGAATCATAACCACTTAAATTATGTATAACTACTGGAATAAAATCTGAATTTTTATACTTCAAATTGCAATAATCATGAGCTCCACTTCTAAACTTTCCTGCTAAGTGATTATGTCTGCCAGAGGCAAAAGTTGTTATCGTTGTAGAGCAAATATTATCTTTTAAGGGCACAAAAGGTGATGTTGTTGTATAAGTTGGAACTAATGACATTAAGAGTAAGAGATCTGCAGATTTACTGAACAAGTACAGGTCAATGTTGAAAAGAAGAATCGCGAGTTAGGGTTGAATGTGAAAGTGTCTGTAATTCTGCCCAGGCACTATAGGAGGGATTATATGATGAGAGCCTTGTCGATCAATTCAGCCCTAGAGAGATTGTGCAAGACTCAAGGGGTAGAATTTTTTTCAGCCTGGTGTGTGCATGTTGACAGGAGAGACTGCTTCTACAGGGATGGGGTACACTTAAATAGAAAGAGTGCAAGAATATTTGCTGATGCTATCAAGGCAGTGTTAGGTGGGTCGAGAGGCAACCAGAGGGAGTAATACTCTTCATCTGATTATCAACATGATTATTCATGCATTAAGAATTTGCAGATAAAAGAACCACTGGGTGACAGTGATCACAATGTACTGATGTGGGAATTACTTAAAGATGTAACTACCATCAAGGCTAAAGAGAAGGGCTTTTGCTTTCGGAAAGGTGACTACAGTGGTCTCAGACAGTTTTTAAATTCTATACAGTGGGATCAACTTATGATGTTACCAACAGTGAATTCTAAATGGGAAGCATTCAAAGAACTTATCTTGGAAGCTACTAGGCTTTACGTACCAACTAAGAAATATTGTTCAAGGTTTAGGCCTAAATGGATGTCAGATGAATTAATGAGGCTCGTGGCAGAGAAGAAAAATGTATGGGATGCATATAAAGCATCAGGTGACACAGAAGCCTATGGTAGGTATAAACTAGTCTGTAATCAAATCACAACGGAGGTTAAGCAGGCGAAGGCAGATTACGAGAAATCTTTGGCAAAGGATGCAAAGAAAAACAGCAAAGAGTTCTTTACTTATGTAAACTCTAGAAGGAAGGGGATGAATCAGATTGGACCACTTTACATAGATGGGTTGACTATTGATGATCATGCTCAGGTATCTGATAAACTGAATGAGTATTTTGCATCTACATTCACTCACACATGAGGGATTATTCAATGAGGGGAGTGCCAGAAGTTTATCGAACGCTAACAGGGAGCTAAGTGATTTTGTAATAACTGAGAGCAAAGTGGAGAAGAAATTGTTGAAGTTAAACATAAAAAAGGCACTCGGGGTGGACGGCATCTATCCAGTTATATTAAAGGAGACAGCTAAGGAAGTAAGCAATCCCTTGGTCATAATTATGAGAGCTTCTTTGGACTTAGGGGAGGTCCCCATGGGCTGGAGGTGTGCAAATGTATCACCAGTTCACAAAGTGGGTTCAAAAGGTGACACAAGTAACTATAGTCCTGTTAGTTTAATTTGTGTTCCGGGGAAAATAATGGAATCACTGATTAAAGAAGCATTGCAGGACCATCTAGACAAGACGGCAGTAATAGTTAAGACACAGCATGGGTTTATTAAATGGATGTCTTGTCTGACCAATTTGATTGGATACTATGATGTGGTCACAAAGAAATCGAATGCCAAAAATAATTTTGATATCATACACTTGGATTTCAGGAAAGCTTTTGATACTGTTGCACATGAAATACTGCTGTACAAATTGGAGAGGTATGGCATTAAGGGTAAGTTGCTAAAATGGATAAAGGGATGATTGAGTGGGAGACGACAGAGAGTGGTAATCAATGGACACTGCTCTTCGTGGACAAATGTTATTAGTGGAGTTCCTCAGGGTTCGGTGTTGGGCTCACTGTTGTTTTGTATATTTATCAATGATATTGATGAAGGTATGTCGGTTTTAATGTCCAAGTTTGCAAATGATACAAAGGTTGGCAGGGTTGTTAACGACAGTAAGGACAGTATGCTACTCCAACTGGATATATATAAAAAAAACTCATGTTACTCTTGCCTGAGACAGACCAACTCAGCCACGTTGTGAAAATGGCCCATAAAAATTCCTCCCGTCATTAGAACTCAGGAATTTTCCATCCTGTGTGGGGAGGACGGCGATCCTGCCAACTGTGCTACCCACGAGGGCATATTTGGATGGCTTAGGATCATTGTGTATGAAAGAAAACGTTGCGGATAGTCCAGTTTCAATGTTCTAGCCACCGTAATTTTGCAGTTAAGCCCGATCAGAAAAGTGACAGCACGATCAGAAAAGTGGAGTCGTTAATCATGGAAGATCGTCGGATATATTTGCGTGAAAATGGGCTGAGAAGTGGCAACTGAAGTTTAACATTGACAAATGCCAAGTACTGCATATGGGTAGCAATAACCAAAGAGGAACGTATGAACTGTGTGGTACTACACTCAGGGAAGTGGAAAGTGAAAAAGACCTGGGATAATTGTGCAGTCAAATATGAAGTTTTCTGAGCAGTGCAGACGGGCTGCCAGGGCAGGTCATGGAGTCTTGTCAATGATATATAGGAATTTTGCTAGCAGGGACAGGGAGGTGATTATCCTGTTATACAAGGCAATGATCAGGCCACACCTAGAGTACTGTGTGCAGGTCTGGAGGCCTCATTTTAGGAAGGATGTAGAGTTGCTAGAACGAGTACAAAAAAGGGTAACAAGATTGGTCAGGGGAACAAAGGGGTATTCTTACCAAGAAAGGCTTAAGTTCTGCAAATTGCAGCGCCTGGAGAATAGGCACCTGCGAGGTAATCTGATTGAGGTGTATAAGGCCTTGAATGGGTTGAGCAAGCTGAATGCTAATGGGATTCTTCCTCTTGCCCAGACTAAGAACCTGAGGGGGGTACAGTTTCAAATTGAGGAAAGACAGTTGTAGAATAGATGTGCGGAAATTTGCCTTTAGCCAGCCAGCGGGTAGTTGATTGGTGGAACAGGCTTCCCCATCTTTTGTTGTGGAAGCTAATTGCCTAAATAAATTTAAGGCTTAGCTGGACAGGCATTTGGAATGAATGGAGTGGTGAAATGTGAGGGTTTTTTTTTTTTTTTTTTTTTTGGCTGGTGCTGAATAAGCTTGCTTTCCTGCATCGTATGCCTCTACTAATGCTAATGCTAATGATCCCTAGATTTCTGCAGTAACTTTTTTTGTTTTTCGTTTTTAAATTTACTAGGAATTTCCTATCGCAAAATATGACACATTGTTGCATTATCATATTTTATTTGCCCTTCTTTTAAAAGAGGTAACCTACCTTCTTTTATATTGTACTCTTACACAACTGAACCTGTGGCGAAGTAGCACCATGGACAAAGTTGAAGCCAGAGCTGTAATCCGGCATCTGTTCTTGAAGGGGAAATCTAAAAAAATCCACGAGGAGATGACTGCTGTATATAAGGATGAAGCCCCATCCTATGGCCCCATCCTATGTGAAGCACTGAAATAGACAGTTTAGGTGTGGTCGGACATCGGTAGAATCTGAGCCTATTTCAGGTCGTCCCCATTCAGCCATTGATGACAGCACGATCAGAAAAGTGGAGTCTTTAATCATGGAAGATCGTCGGATATCTTTGCGTGAATTGTCCTAGGAGGTGAAGATTAGTGTGGGCTCTGTTGAAACAGTCCTTCATGACCAACTCCATTTACAGAAATTGAGTTCAAGATGGATTCCCCGATTATTGACTGCTTTCCAGTAGGCTGATCGACAATAGAAATCATAAGAGTTGTTAGCCCTGTGCCAAAAAAAATGAGGAAGACTTTTTCTCTCGTCTAATCACTCAGGATGAAAGTTGGATACAGCATTTCGACCCTGAAAGTAAAAAGCAGTCGATGGAATGGCGACGTCATGGTCCCCCTCCCCCCCAAGAAGGCAAGGTTCCAAGCGTCAGCAGGGAAGGTCATGCTGACAGTGTTTTGGGATGAGAAAGGCGTAATAATGACTGAATGCTTGCTGAAAGGGAGAACAATTAGAGGTGCCTATTATGCCAACTTACTCACAAAATTACGGGAGAAAATCAAAACATGTGAGCGTGGTATGCTGTCCAAAGGTGTGAAAATGCTTCAAGACAATGCCCCAGTTCACAATTCTGAAATTGCAACAACACAAGTGGCCACTTGTGGATATAAAATACTGCCCCATCCAGCCTACTCACCCAATCTTGCACCATCGGACTTCTTGTTTCCTTCCCTCATTTCTTAGGGGGATCCATTTCCCTTACGACGAGACACTGATTTCTGCAACAGAGTCATGGTTCAAAGACCAACCTCACCACTTCTACAAAAACGGTATCCGTAGCCTCATCCATCGATGAGAAAATGTGTAAATCTGCACAATGGCTATGTAGAGAAGGACTAAAACCTGTGCCAAGAATCAGCAGGCTAACGCTTCTGCAGCTAGGTCAGAGCGATTCTTTATTGACCCGCCCTCGTAGATTCTAAATATTGTTTTTACATCCTCAACTAACGATTCTATAAATATTTTTAGTTGCCATTGTGCCAATAAACTCCCATTAAAACCAACAAACAAACCTATAAATATTTTAGGAGCATCTACACCTGTGTACAATTTTTATATTCATATTCAATGTCATTAACGTATTTAATATAATAACAGAAACTCATAGGTTTATGTTTTTGATAATTCATTGTATAAGAATCTTTGGGATTTGGTCTAGCAGTATGTATTTTTTCAGTATTACTTTCAAAATCTAATTAAATAACAAATAGAATTTTTATTGAGTGATTATAATTTTTGAAAAACACAATCAGTTTCAGGCATCTTAACTTTTACAGATTTGTGTACTCCACAGTCTGTTCCATGTTGTTTTAATATTTCTTCTGAATAAAAAAGTGTTAAACACATCTGAGTTTCTTTGGAAAATAAAGGGTAAATTAAAATTTTTTGATAATGATAAACATTAATAGAAATATTGTTTTGCTTTTTGAACTTAGGAATATCATCTAGTGAATCAGGAAAAGGGTTATTTTTAAATTTTAATTCATTTTCATATTTTTTTATATTTCGAAATTCTTTGAGTATCTTTTTCTACTGGTATAACGCATTTAATACACTCCATTTGAAACACTGGTTATCTTGAATTTTTTACTTCGAAATGAATATACATCACGTTCATCTTGTTTACACATTTCAACTAGGTTATATTAACTTTAAAGCTCCATTTATTGTGAAATTGCTTTTATTTCTTTATTAATAATATATTTTTTTATTTTCTAAGAATATCATAGGATCTGATTCACCTTTTGAATTTTAATAAGTTTTTAATCTATCCTCATAAGCCGATTATATTTCTTGAATTTCATTAAAATTATTAACTGAACTTTATGAGTAAAACTTTGTGTTCCTACTTTTATTCTTTATTTTAATTATTTTAATCTTAATTATTTAAGATTAGTTACTACTTTTATTCCTTCCCTAATTATATTTTATTGTGTTCATCATGTTTATCAGGGTTATAATATGTTTCACAAGTTTCACATTTCACGAATCTTGTAAAACTTTTTCTTATATTTCTTTTAGGAAATAATTGATTAGCATCAAATGTACCAAATATTGCAAATATTTCTCTTTCTCTTCTCTCACGTTTTTCACTTTTTTGTTTTTCAATTTCATTCATTTTAAACTGAATTAAATTTTTCTCTATTTCTTATTCTTGCATAGCTACCAAGTTGATTTTCATAACGGTATTTTTTCAATTCACTAATACAGTAAACCCTTGCTAATCCGGATTAATTAGTGAGAGAGGTCATCCGGATTAAGAGATAGTACGGATCAGTGAAGAAAAAGACAAAAAAACTTAAAAAAATTTAATGATATAAGTAGTGCTTATAAAAAAAAATCACTTAGAGTTGTACTTATTTTTGAACGGAATAATGCAGGTTTGAAGAAACTTAAGTTTTGTCTGAAAATACCTCTGCTATTCTTCTTTAATTAGGATCTTCCTCACAGTTCTTAGGTGTTCATAATACCCCTGAACTTTTTGATTTGCTGAAGAGTAATTGTAGATTCTTAATTGTAGATTCTTGTAGTTCATCTAGTTCATTATCTGATTCTTCTTCCATAGCAGAATCCTTAATAACATCTGCAGCAATTTCTTCCTCTGTCAGAAGCTGAAATCCAGAATCTTCTTCCAGTTCAAGCCAATCTTGGATACTTTCTTGCATTTCTTCAGTCTCCCACGTTGCCCTCAACACAGTCTGAAAGTCCTCTGGCTATAATCCCTTAAAGTCAATATCATTTTCAAAATTTTCAATTAAAATTTTGAAATAATAAAAACAGTATATAAAGTAAATTGTTCACATAAGTGAATTTAAAGTCTTTTTACTAGATAGATTGAACCGTGAAATAACATTGAATCTATCTGGTAAAAAATATTGAAGATTACAATAAAATAAAAATTAAAGTAATTTATAAAGGTTCCATACCTTTAAAAAGTGGGAAAAACTAAAGCTCATATAATTGATTTCTAAGCAGAAAATATGAAAAGAAATAAATTTATTAAAAAGGGAGAGTTTTTAGTAATTTTGTTTAAACCCACATTATTTTCTAAAAACATGTAATAATTTTAATTTTTCAATTTTTATAGTTTATTCAGGAAAATGAACGATTTAAAGGAAAAATGGTGGTGTTTTCAGCAGAGCGTTCTCTCTCTCTCTCTCTCTCTCTCTCTCTCTCTCTCTCTCTCTCTCTCTCTCTCTCTCTCTCTCTCTCTCCCCCCTTTGTGTCTGTAAAAGTGCGCTAGAACCCCAATTTTTTATACTACTGTGGTCAATAGTCACTTTTCTACGGCTTTGTTGTTTGGTGTTCTTGTACTGTGTACTAAATTGTGTATCAAACTTTTGAATAAGTTTGTGAGATAACAGCACTTAAGTGCTTATATTTTTGATACCAATTTACTTGATGACTCTTCCATTCTTTATTCATTCTGACATACTTCTATTCAATTAAACTTTTTTAAATGTATGGGCTTTTTAAAGCGCTGATGGTCGCTGATTAGCAGAGACATAAATCTGAGCAATCAAAAAACAGTTTTAACGAGGATCATGAATAATGTTGGCTTGGGAAATGAAGGAAAAACTGACTGTATTATTTTGGACCTTCTTATCTTAAATGAAATTTTCAAATTTAAAACATTTATTGTAGAAACAAATTGGTTTAAAAGCAAATCATGTAACTATAATTTTTTACTGAGAAAGATATGCTCTTTCTCAATACATTGTTTTCATATATTGCGATTAGATTTCGAACCCCAAAGACAAAGCGCAGAATATTAGGAACTTCCACATCAGAAAAAGTGGTTTTCATTCACGGTTACTGTTTGGTTTAGATAGAAATGATTCTAGAGCTGCTTAGTTCTTTGAATATTCCACAGTTTCGATGAGAACTTGACGTCAAAAAGAGGTAGTTTCACAATGTTTAGTTTTTTTTTTTTTTTTTTTTTTTTTGGTAGCGCATCGGCTTCTGTGGCCATAATTCACCTCCCAAGGTTTTTGCAGTACTTTGATCCAAGCCCGAGGCGGGAATCGAATCCGCGACCTTTGGGTTGCTAGGTAGGCACTTTACCCACCCGGCTTGCCCGGTCGGCCAATGTTTAGTAAAACCGCATATGTTCTGGCATCGTTGGAGTTAAAGGTCAAACTTCTGTTTTGACTGAGGTAAACATCGTTGCGAACTAAGGTAAACTAACGTTTACCTTAGTTCGTTAGAGGGGTTAGGACTAAGGTAAACTAACATTTACCTTAGTCCTAATCCCTCCTACCGGTTACTTTTTACTTAGCGTTAAAGTGAAACCTTTCCCCCCCGCTGTTTTAAAATTAGAAAACGAGTTCCCCGATTTTAAAACAACAGTAAGAGGAGGATGTTTATCCCTCCCACACACAGTTGTTTTTAAATCAGGAACTCTTTTTCCAATTTTAAAACACTCTCAGGTGGGAAATAAGCACACTAATTAAAACGGGCACCGTACACTGAAGAGGCCAGAGCTTCCACTGCGAATAACGCAACGGGTAAGAGGGGCTAGGCCTGTAAATCACTGCTACTTGCAACGATCCATGGAAATGAGTACCATGTTGTAAAGGTTAACCGAATTTTTTCATAGGATTTTCACCTGTACTGAGTTTTATGACGTAAGGTGGGTAAGGATCTCACGCCAAGGGGATCTTGTTTTCCACTCCTCAAAATAAACAGGAATTTTAAAATACACGCAGCTTACAAATGAATTACGGTGGTCTCAGCTGCCTCTCTGCTAATCTGATTAACCAACCGAATTTCACCTAAATTAATTTCTAATCAGTGTGTGTGTGTGTCTTGATATAAATTGTAATTGGGTGTTGTCGAAGGTTTCCCAGATGGTTGTGGCGGTTGCATTTAGCTTATTTTTACGGGTGTGCAGGTGACGAGTTTTGTAGCAAGGGCCAGATATTCAGAGTGATTTAGACGACACGTTTCCTCATTAGGCTAGACCAGGGTTAATATGTGTAATATATTACTAGCCGGTGTTATTCGGTCGCTAATGCCCTCATTAAATAGGAAGCATATTCCAACTACAAACATTCCTGTAGAGTGGAATAGGCTCTTAAAAAGATCATTATCTCGTGAAGCTACACCGCTTAATGATGCCATTAAATCTTAATAGTTTGAATGTTGCTGAATATACCTTGATTTATGGTTTCGGGGGGAAAAAATAACGTAACCGGCAACCAGTTTAATATTCAACACATTTACTTTTGATGACGTATATTAGTGCAAGGCCTACACTACACTACACAACCCCGAAATAATTATATCTATATGTCATTAGATAAAAATGTACTTAGTATAATCAATCGATTCGTATAAGAAGGAAATAATTATGGCAAAATTCATCGTATATGGTTGGTAATTCGTCTATAATGCTATCTATTATATATATTAAAGTGGTGAGGGGGAAAATCGAAACTTCGAAAATGTTTAAGTAACGTCTGTCTGGCAGTCTTTGAAATACACCTGCGATATATATATTTTTTACAACGGCTTTCCATAAAGTTTAATAAAGAATTTTGTAAAAGCTGTGAACAGGAATAGAATCAAAATTGGAAGTCAATGTTACTTAGCACCCACGCGTTTAGACAAGAATTCAGTTACGCTTATTGAAATTTTTAATGAGGTTTTAGCAAGTATTGCAATAAACGGCATAAAAATATAGTGAGTTAATTTTGTTTTCTTTCTTTTGATTTTTCTTTTATAATGATCATAAGCCTCTTTTTCTTCACCAATGTTTTTCCTAAAAAACAATAGTGGACACAGTGTTCGGTAATAGTCTACTAGCGTACTGAGTGTCCACTTTCCTTTCTAACGTTTCACTATAGTACCAATCTTGATGAAAATACTGTGTTCATCACTAACGTGTCCAATATTATCTGAGACAAAATGCTAATTGGAGGAAGTGTATTTTTAGACATTGCAACCTAGATTTTGGTAGGCTTATGATAAATTCTCAATAAAAATTTTATAATTGTTTACTCTGTTAGTGCCCAAAAGATGTTCACAAACTTTCCTGAAGGATTTCCAAGCTTCCAGTTCCAAAAGATTTTTAACACGCTTTCAAAATGTTCATTTTTCAATGACTCTGATCTGCGATCATACCTTTACTGATTTTGTATTCAGTAATTGCTTGGAAACTTTTGTATTATACAAGGTGTCTGCCAATTATTAGGAAGCTTGATTAAATTTTTTTGTTTTATTTTATTTTATTTTACCTTAAAATGGTTTGTTGCAGTTATCAAAGCAACTCAATGAGTTTTTTCTCATGTGGTTGGCAGCCTTGATTCCAGCAAGTGTTAAAATGGCGATGTGCAGGAGAAACCAATGTTTCTCCTGCACATTTATTGAGAAATTCTTAAATATTTAATTTATTGAGAAATTAGTAAAATGTTTCTCCTGCACATTCTCTCCCTCACATGCAAGCTCCAGTGTGATTTCCTCAAAAAAATTTCGGGACCATTTCGGCTGGGATGCCCCCCGTTCCATGGTGTCCTCGTTCTTCGGACATGACGCCTATTAATTTCTTTGTATGGGGCTACGTAAAGTGCAAGGCCCATGCAAAAAAAAAAAAAAAAATTAACAACGTTACAAAGTTAAAAGACCGGATTGAACAGGCAGTGACTTCCATTTCTCAAGAAATGCTTCAAAACACTTGGAATGAAATCAGCCACCGTCTTGACATTCTGCGTACTACCCAAGGTACCAATATGGGAGTTTATTGAAGTGCAGTTGTGTGATATAAGAAATTCTTGAGCTGCTTTATTAAGTGTAGCAAACTGTTTTACCATACCTATTGCAATAAAATTTTAATCGAGCTTCATAATTAGGTGAATAATTTATAAACACCCTGTATACTGAATAATGCCATTTCCATTCCTGGTCACAGCTTTTACAAAATTCTTTATTAAAATTTATGCAAAGCGATTGTAAAAATATGTTTGTTCGATAAGATAGTGGTTTATAAATGGCGTATTATTTCCAGATACAAGATTCATGCGAAGAGGGCCAATTCTTAGTTTCTTAAAAAATCTTTGACATTATTCCAAATGAACACAATGAAATACAAAATTCTTGGCTGCACGAATTGCGGAGGTCGCTTGCACTTGGGAAATATCCTATAATTTGTTTCCTTTCTCTACGCATTCTGCCAGAAAATTAAATCCCTGGAACTGCAAGAATTGTTTTATTTTTCCATGCAGTGCTCTAGAGAATATAGAGAGTGGAACATTATTCTTTAATTATTCTCTTATTGCGTAAAGTTTCTAAAATTATTTCTTGAACGAACTCACCAGTTTTCTTTCTCCTCTTTCTCATCGGACAAGTAAAAAAAAAAAAAAGAATAAAAATCTGTCAATCAAATTACATTTTTTGATATTACTAGAAAATCGCACAACATTACAAAACGAAAGGAACTCAATGATAGCAAAAAAGTCATTGATTCTGTAATAATAATAATAATTAAAAAAAAAAAAAAAAAAAAAAAAACTGTCTACAGAGGGCGTTCGTCAGTGAACTGATAGTGCATGCTAAGAATCATCATGTATTGGAAAAATATTTCGTTCCAGAGAAGTAGTACATTAATGTCTAAACAGTGTCTGTTTCTCTCTTTTTATTTTACATTTCTAAAGGAAAAGCCGAAGGTACTCGTATATAAATTATATAACATCGGTGGAGCTCTGTTGTCATATTGCTTCGAAGTTCTTGTAATTCACTATTCTTTGTAGAATTCTCCCCGTCTCTTGTGTTCTTATTCATTCTTGTCTCAAGAACTCTCTCTCTCTCTCTCTGGAACATTTTTTCGCTTTCCTTTTTTCCTAGGCTACTCACATGTCAGTGTTTTGTAGATTTGTTAGAATACTTCCTTGGCTTCGTTGGATGTTTGTATTTCTCCATAATGGATGATTCTTAGGTTCAGTTAACCGATTTTTCTAGATGTCATTTTCAAGTGACTGGTAGATAGAGAGTGCATTACTTTATTTATGTGAGTTGACTACAGTTATCATTTTGGCATGTTTCTTAAGACATGGAGATACCACTGGAATCCAGTCTTTTTTTTTTTTTTTTTTTTTTTTTTTTTTTGTTGTTGAAATATCAGGAAATTCTACACCGAAGATATAAAAAATCTTTCCCTAAAACCTCTCTGAGAATCGAAATGAAGAAACGGGAGATTTTATTCGTTTCAAATAAAATCATGACTTGGATGCTCTTGCTACCATGCAGTTGCGGCACATCTTGTAGTAAAATACAGTAGTTTATATTCTTTACTTCTTTTCAGTAAGCCAATATAATGATATTCAAATCGCAATGATATTCGTATTTCTTGTACTCTAAAACAACGAGCGGAAATTCTGATATCGGGCCGTTTTCATCTGGCTTTGTATTATTTCTGCGCTTCCTTAATTGATTGAATAATTTACTAATTAGACGGCTAGATAAATAGGTAAGTAATTTATTTAGAAATCGTATTTTTGAATTTAAAACGACTTTAAGCCTGGTCCACAAAAATAAGATTCTAGATGGATTCTGCGCGGGTATCATAATGGTTAAAATCACCGTCCTCCGCACACCGAGTGGAAAACGCCCGGGTTCGAATCCTGTCAAGACGTGAGTAACTTTTATCGATTCTTTTCACTGTGTAATGCAAGGCAAAAAGCCGAGTTTTCGCGCGAGAAACACAAGGGCATATAAGTTAGTTCTTGGATGTCCCTAATAAGATAGACAGTAATCATCTCTGACTGACTAAAAGCAATTTTGCTCATTTTTAAGTTAAAACAAGCAGAAGTTTTATACTAACAGAAATCAAAATATAAGGATGATTTTCATCAAATCTGCACCTACCATAAGCAGTCCTGGTACTGTACTACGATGAGAGCGGAAGCTATTCTGGCTCTAGATTTTTTTGCCGTTCTTTCTAACAGGGAGACATCGTTCTGGTATGTTATCATTATCACAGCAGGTCCGCCGATCACTGCTACTCATCAAAAGACCGGAATTCCGCACGCTTAATGATTCGATGGCATAATTGAGAATTATGCAGGCAGAAAGATGCATAGAACTTGCGCAGTGAAAATAATGAATAATGGTAAGCTCTATCAGATGTAGAAAGGCAGGAGAGAGGAGATAGAATGATTTAGGGCAATAGAAGTCTTTTAATGGATTTTATTCTAATAGATGGAAAATATTCTTCAATATACGAAGTCTGATCAGATGATTCCCGCTACTATAAAAATCTGTTTACATAGGAAAGAATGAAATCGACCTTCAAAACAGATTTACAGTCAAAATCATAGAGGTCCAAATATTTCAGAAAATAGGTATAAAGATATAGGATTTATTATTACTCCAATCATTACACTGCTATCATATCCATTGCCCTCTAGTAAAACTACGACTTCTGTCTACATGAAAGTGAGTTGGTGTGCCCATTTTAATTTTATGGGTCTTTTTCACAACGTGACTGAGTCGGTCTCATGCGAGGGGAGAATGTTTTTTCTCCCCGGAAACTCTGATTTTCCTTCAGCAAACAAAAAGTCGACCACAGAGCGCACTCAGTTTACAGACATATTATATTATTACAATTTACAACAACGACAATAGCACCAGGACCTAAATTTCCATCTTTTCAATTCAGGTACTGCAAGAATTAAAAACCTCGCAAACTCCTTACCTGTAAAATTTTGTGAATAAATGCTGATTCAAATGGATCATGATGAAGACTTCATTCACAATCTATCTGATGAAGTTCACTTTAATCGAAACCGTTCTGTGAATAAACAAAACTTACATTATTGGTCGGAAAAGACAAGGCGGTGTGATGTGCAATTTGATCACATGGCTCTATCGGACCATATTTTTTGAAGATAATAGTGGAAGGGTAACAACTGTGACGTCAGGACGCTATGCTAACGCGATCGCAACATTTTTGACTAGCGAACAAGTTATTAGGTTCCTAAAATTAAATGGTAGTTGTTCCCTTATGGGTAGCACAAATGGTAATGGTTCCCTTATGGTAGCACAGGCTGGTATAATCACTATCCACCCCACTCCGATTGGACAAACCCTGAGTTCGAATCCCTTCAATGATCCAAGAAATGTCCGAAATCAGTTTCAGACTAAAATCTCGGTAACTCGGATTTTCGTTCAGAAAACCGCGTATCGACCACAGAACACACGCAAATACAGACATATTATTTATGGCTCAATATGGCCTAAGTTGCTGATGCGCCTAAAACCCTACAACAACCTAACCAACCAGAACAGCTGATTTCAAGAGGGCATAACGTCTCATACTGTCAGGGTATCAGTGAACGCCGTACGACTGCTTTTTCATAACCACATTATCTCCAGGAGTGATGAAATTTTTTGGCCCTCCAGATCCCAGGCCTGTCAACATCTGACTTGTTTATGGGGACACCTAAAAGCAGGTGTACTCTTATTGTACATACAATATGAATAACTAAAGAACAATCTTGCAGAAACTGTCGGAATTTCTCTGAAGATGCTGTTCCGCTTCTTTGGAAACATACGAGAAAGATAAGATGAATGCCTGCGCACAGATTGAGGTCACCTCGAGGATGTCATTTTCAGAAATAAACGGCATGTTACGTATGTAAGATGGCTTATTAGTAATTTGGAATATAAATTCTTTTTTAATTATTGAGTTACTAAACTCAGTCGATTCCTTCTTTCACCGTGTGTGTGTGTACACTGTGCTGCCACTTTATATTAGGTACACCTACCTAACAGCGTGTTAACCCTCCTTTAGCCTTCAAAACAGGATGAATTCGTCTAGGCATGGATTGAACAAGATGCTGAAAACGTTGTGCGAGAATGAAGTACATGCAGACATGGGTGTCTCACGCAGTTCCTTGAGATTCGACGGAGGTGTAGTCCTGCAGCGAACAGCCGTTTCCAGCTCATCCCAAAGATGTTCAGTACGATTGAGATCCGCGGACTGAGCGGGCCACTGGAGCAAAGAAACGTCATTGTCATGTTCCTGGAACCATTCCATAGTGATTCGGGCTTTGTGCACCGGCGCATTATCCTGCTGGAAGTAACCATCTGACTGAGGATAAACTGTCAACATGAACGGATGCACTTGGTCAGCAACGATGTTTAGGTACGATGTGGCATTCAGACGTGAATCTATGGGTATCAGTGGACCCAACGTGTGCCAAGAAAACATTCTCCACACCATAACACTGCCCCCACTACCTTGCACAGTAGTCGTCAGACATGACGGGTCCATGGATTCATGTTGTTTTCGCCAAATTCTGAGCCCTCCATCAACATGATGCACCAGGAACTTCGACGCGTCAGACCAAGCAACTGTTTTCCAATCCTGGATAGTCCAGTGCTGGTGTTGCTGTGCCCACAGGAGGCGTGCTCTCTTGTTCTTCATTGATGGCCGCCTCCGTAGCCAGGTGGGCAGGAGCAGCAGTGCGTAGCACACGCTTCTTGATTAGACCGGGGTTCAAGACCGTGACCATCAAATACGGAGGATGCGGAAAGGTCAGGGAATTACCACCGCATATCCCCGGAGCAATACGGCCTTAGTTGCTAATGCTCCTAAAAACCAAATAACAACAACAACAATCTTCATTGATAACAGAGGTACGCGATGTGGCCGTCTGCTATTGTAGCCCATTCTCGACAAAGTGCGACTAGTGGTCCGTTGCGATATTTTGTTCTGTGCATCAAGGTTGTATTCTGACGTGGAGTGTGACATTGTGGCGCGTCTGTTTGCTTGCACAATTCTAGCCATCCTCTTCTGACCTCTCTCATCAACAAGCCGATTTGCACTTGACCTCTTCAACAGATAACGAACAGAAATAGCCATCCACAACGAATAGATAACCACAAATAATAAATAAAGGCAAACTGATAATTAAAATCAACACAGAGGAAATGATGGCAAAATACTAAGGACAAACGGCGTAATATGCAGCAGAATAAATGGAGCACCAATACTATCACTGAAACAGCATCGATCTAGAAACCAATGGGAGTGGCACCAGCCAGGATGTCGTCGCTCCCAGGATGAACCCACACCAGATAGAACCCACACACCTAGAAGAGGACTAGGCCCCCACCAACGAGTCAGCATCGGACTGCACTTGCTGGCGGGCACTGCAAATTGCCGCTATGGCGAACTGGGCGGGGCCCCCTTTCCCAGCCCACTTTCTTTCCCCATCACTGGTGGGGGTGAATGGACGGTCTCCCCCCTGTCTCCCCCCCTCTTTTCCCTGTGGTGGGGCATGGGCATGCCCCACTGATATACCTGGGGTCGCCTTCCCTATTGACCCCATATTTCTGTCTTTTCCCCCAGCTTTCCGCCCCCCCCCTACTCTACCTATATCGCCAGCGAAAAGCGCCCCACACAACGAAAAATTTTAAATGCCAAACTCGACACACTTGGAACCTCTCTCGGCATAACTATATTCTAGCGTTTATTCCCCCCCCACTTTTATATAGATCCTAGCCACTGAAATCTCAGGAAATTAGGTGGCAGGACCTGCCCGATTACTTATCTAAAAATACTGGTGTACCTGGTCTGCCTCCACGGGGCCAAGTGTGGGCAACGTTGGGCCTCAGTAGGGGTCCAGCAGATAAACGGCCAGATGAACAACAGAACACAACACTACACATGTACAATATCCATACACTTTTAAATCTCTGGTCTTCCCGGCGAACTGCTACACCCACAATGAAAGCAACGCGGAGATGGGGGAAACCCCTGGTGCCGTTAGACACTAAATACACTTTATACTTTTTTTTTTTTTTTTTTCCATCAACAAGCGATTTTCTTCCACAGGAATGCCGTTGAGAGGATGTTCTCTGTTCGTTGTATCATTCTCGATACACCCTTGAAACTGTGGTGCGTGAAAAGTTCAGGAGAACTGCCGTTTCAGAGATGCTTTGTACAGCACGTCTTTCACCTACTACCATGCTACGTTCGAAGTCCAGTAGATCACTCCTTTTCCCCATTCTTTCTACGGTTTGTACACTTAGCTGATACTAGAAAGGTTGTTCTGCTGTATTTATATCCACAACTGTGGTCATGTGACTTGCAACGTTGTAGGACAAACCATTTGTGTGCACAGCTGTGGTGTACCTAATATATATATATATATATATATATATATATATTAGGTACATATATATATATATATATATATATTTTTTTTTTTTTTTTTTTTTAATGTTGCAGACTGTTGTACTTTTACTATAAATAACTGTTATGCAGGGGAAAGGTTGGATTGGAGGGCCAATCTTTTTCATGTCACATCTTCCCTACCTTACCCTCCGAAGTCAGGGTATGATGTCTGTGTTCTGTAATAGCTGTTTTTCCTTTTTCATGAATTGAGAAATCCAAATTTCCAAGAAAAAAAAAGTTTAGTAAATATAACAGACTGTTTTAACCTTAGCTTAATTCCTTCGAGTGAGCCTCTTGTTAACAAATTGGGAGCACATCCCCTGGCTGTAGGTAACAGTTCAGTTCCAAAAGAGAATTATGTGATTTTTGAAGTAAAGCAATTTCGCTTAACTTTATAAAAATTTTGAATATTTTTTATCTTCAATTTAATTATTAAGTATGTATGATAATTAAAGGGTAAGAACCTTCTGATAAGGGTTCTCTATTATGAGGTCTTTTTTTTTTTTTTCTTTTTCAAATACACAAACAGAAACAAGATTTGTTTATATGTAAACGATTATGTATTCGCGCATTTTAGAATTGCTATTCATAAAATGTGCTCAAACTTACCTTTTTCATTCTGAGCATTTGTTTCTGTACTAATTGTTAGCGATAACTTAAATTTTGAAGTAAAATGAATTAATTTTTAAACGCCTATCGCCAATTGATGTTGATCCATTCGCCCATCGAAAATTTTGCCTTCCTCTTTAGCTGGATAAAAACAGTGCAGTTATTTAGGCATACTGATTTACTGGTCAAACCTCATAATACATTAATAAGATATTAGAGAGGCACAGAAGTAGCTTTGATGTTGACACGCTTTAAAAAACAATAGATTTTTAATGCGTGTCACTAAAGGAAGCGAATAGAAAACTCCTGTGAACTATTAGTACAGTGTTAGCCGTATTATCTGATACACGGTTTCTGTATAAAGTATTTTCTCAGTGTTTCTCTTTTCTTTTTTCTCCCAAAGCACCCTAAAGCTAAGCCTGGACGACAAAAGGAGAGTGTTCACTGTCATCAAGTAGACTTGTAGTTAGACGAACAAATATTTGCTAAGTGTTATCCAGCATTCTAAGGGTAGTGATGAAAGGTTGTAAAGACAGAGGTTGATTATTTCAGACAGAAATACGTTGTAAATAAACTGGATGAAGTCAGTGGGCTGCTCGTATGAACAAACATAGGTTCGCTTTATCGCCAAGCAATATTGCCATTACTTCTTAGGCACATTCATTCGTTATTTCTTCTCCCTAATTTAAATTCTCCAGCGTGTAGGTGGAGAATATAATCTGTCAAAAGTCTGTCTTTGTCTTAATATTCCACGATCCCTGCATATAATAGGCATTTAAATCTAATCATCGTGCATGATTATTGAAAACAAGCCAGATTTTTTTTTTTCTGGGCGGTTTTCAATGTAAACTTCCAGAAGTAAAAGCACCTTCTGATCTTTAAAAGAGAAATTCCTTAGACAGATAAATTCGAAGTAGAAAAAAGAAAGAACAGACACGCATCAAGAAAACATATTTAGCTTTTTTTTTTTTTACATCGTGATAAGAACAGAAGAATTTATCTTTTGATCATAAGCGTGCAAGGTTTAGGATCGTTAGGGAGGTTTTTGTCATGATAAAAACTTCCATCTGCAGAGAGAACAAAAGACGTAAATCATAGGTTATCGCACGCGCTAAAAAGGACCTTAAAAGTTCAACGGTGCTTCCTTATAGGATGATCTGATTCGATTGTGCCATCAGTTTTGCAAATGATACTAATGATTTTATGTAGCTGATGTAATGCCTGGCCGAATGGTTATCTTACAGCCTTTACAAGCCTAAATAAGGCATAAAAATCCTTTGCCACACAGGAAAATAACAGTTGCTATATTTGCATCAATTATCAGACAACTATGACAAATTTTGTGAACCTAGTTCTCTTTTAAGTCTGATAAGTTCTTTGTGCTCCGACCATCAGTGTTTTCTCTTCATTATTCTAATTAAAAATTTCCCAAAACTCATCCACCCTTTAATGAGGTTATTTAGCTCTCGCCCGTCCCTATTAATTCATACGAACTTTAGTAAAAATGTCAGGAAAAACAATATGTATTTGTAACAACATTTATTGCCTATCGTGCATAATGATTTTTATTTTTTTTTTTTTGCAGTTTTGCAAGCTTCAAATTTTTTCGTGCCAACAATATCATTATTCTGTATAGGAAAATTTGAAGATTTGGTTGGCAATACGTAATACATTCCAGCTGAAGTGAAGAAAATGGCGGCATACAACACTGACCAGAACAGAAATAGGAATTGAATTGTTTCTACTTAAATAAGATACCAGTAGCATTTTAACGTGTGTGTTGGACGTACAACCCAAACAGGTTGAAATTGGTGCAACAGTTTGAGAGAACAGGCAGGCAGTATTTTTGACAAAGAAAGTCATGCAGGCCAGCCACCACAAATTGAAGTACCTGAACCAAATATAAATTCTTGTGTGATCGTATATAACACTGAACAACAAATTTTGGTTCATATCTTGTTATGGGAATGAAAGTAAGTTTACGTTATAGATTTTGGGGTGCCAACCCCTAGCATTGTCGCTGTTGTGGGTATTATTGCATCAGGCAATCATGTAACCAATCACTGCCTGCAATAAAGATATATATATATATATAAACACGGAAATAGTGCTTAAATGGCAGATTGGCTCTTGTTTTCGAAAAAAAAGTATTTTTTTATATTTATATAGGGTATTTTTTATTTATTTTTTATTTATATGGCAATAAGATGTAGCTCTGAACATATCTATATTACACACGGGACCTTTTCGCCTTTCACTTGTATTCAGCTTCGGGAGCATCCCTTTTCATTTACTTTTGTATCTATGTTCCATCAATGCGATGTCTTGATGGAAGCCCATCCATGTTCGTCGCTGACGGCACCACGGTTTGGCGGAAAGAAATCCAGGTGTGAATGCAAGAAATGCATCTTCAATGACACGTTGCATCCCAATTTTTCGTAAGAAGTAATGAGATCTTCCACAAGCTATCTGTAGTTGCTGGCTTTAATATTTCCTAGGAATCCAGTCTAAACATTTCGAAAGGCTTCCCATGCTGATTTCTCTCTATCGCTAAGGATACGTTCGAACTGTTCGTCTTTGAAAAGTTGCCTTATTTGTGAATCAAATGAAACGTCTGGCTTAATCTTCTCTGTACTAAGTCTTGGGAATTTCTCTTTCAAGTATGTGAATGTAGGACCGTTCACTTCCAAAGTCTTCATGAAATTTTTCATAAGCCCCAGTTTGATGTGGAGTGGTGGAAGCAAAACTTTATTTGGATCTACCAGAGGTTCAAATGCTACGTTCTTCATTCCAGGTGTTAATGATTTTCATTGAGGCCAACTCCTCTTCTCGTAGTAAATATTCTTGGCACGACTATCCTACTCGCAGAGAAAGCAACAATACTTAGTGTAACCCTTTTTGGTCCTAATAAAATGGCGATTACCTTTAAATCACCACATATCTACTACTCATACTTCTGATAGCGTACACCTAAGAGGATGTTCTCCATGTTTGCGTATGTTTCTTTTTTGTGGACAACGTACACAAGAGGTATTGAAGGCAGCATATTTCCATTGTGTAATAACACAGCCTTAAGGCTAACCCTTAGAAGCTTCTATAAATAGTCGCTATTTTTCGGGAACGAACCTCGTGTTCATTGCTACCATTAGACCATCAACATCCTTAGAAACAATGAGTTCACCTTCTGTTTGATAGAATTTATCATAGTCTTTATTTCGAGTACGAAATGTCACTTTCACAGTATGATCTAGATTCTAGAAGATTCCACTGTTGTAGCCTCTAGGCCAAAATCTCTGTCTTATTCTTCGGCAGTTTGAGATCACTGATGAGGTCATTAAGCTCACCTTCTGTGGTTCAGAAGGATGTAGGTTGGGACAAAATGGTGGATCCCTTGAACGTAGACGGCTGCTGTACTTCTTCGTGTATATCAAGTTGATGTTCATCAGTCACTGTCTTCATCTTCATCTTCATCAGTGTGTACAGAAAAACGGTTGGGTGGTTCAGGAATAGGTAGTACTTCACCGTGAGGCACGGGACGAATTGCAGATGGTGTATTTGGGTACGTTGCTATCCACTTTCTCTTCATTGTCATCCCTTTTCTAATAGGAGGCACCATACAGAAGTAACAGTTTGTGACGTGATTTATTGGCGCCCTCCATATCATGGGCACTGCGAAAGGCATAAAACGTCCCTTTGGATTTACCTCCTCGTTCAGTTTTGATGAACAGGTAGTGCAGCATATGCGTGGAGCCCAGTTGTTAGCCTGGTCACCTATTTTACACGCAAAGTACAAGAAGTAGGCCTTTTTTCATGGCTCGAGTTAAGGGACGCTTTCTTGAAGCTAACGTGACTTCTCCACGTACGTAACAGAAGTCATCCGGACAGTTCACGTAATTACAAGACATATTAATCTTACACGACACAAATGCTGCGCAAGAAGTAGAATCTCACAGAGAACAAACGTTAACTGAGAACAAATCACCCAGTACCTAGGATTGCTGCACCAGAGTTGAAGACGCATTTGAGGCGACAGCAACCTATCACGTGATACATACCGAGGCGACAGTTGCCGATCACGTGATAAGAGCGTGGTGGTACTGAAACTGTTGTTTTGCTATGTTTTTTTGCCGAGAGCCGCAGACTGTCGAAAACTTTTTCAACAGTCTGAAAATCTACTTAAGTAACAGAAAGGTCCAGATTATCAACAGGTTCCAGGCAGTATCGAGGTACACCTCTCGGGGCTGCCCGCAGGGCTCTGTTCTTGGCCCTTTTCTCTGGTCCATAGTATTTGATGATTTCCTGGGGATAGACCTGGGAGGTGCTGAACCTCTGGCCTTCGCGGGCTACTTGGTCTTGCTTATACCTGCGGATACCAGAGCGATGCTGGAAACAATTGCTAACAGAGCATTAGACAAATTCCAAAACTGGGAAGCCATGCACAACCTGAAGATTTCAAGAGAAAAAATCAAATCAGTCCTCCTAAAGGGGAAACTGCAAATACGAAGACCACCAACAATTAAACTAAATTTCATTCCCCTTCCGTTTATATACAGAAGTAAAGTACCTAAGCATCCATATTGACTCGGGATTCACATTTCACTACCATCTCAAGTATTTATCAACAAAGAACAGAGATATGCTGCCATGATAAGCCGGGTTAGCAGGGCGGATTGGGGGCTGAAGTACAAAGCCTTGGCACTTGTCTATAAAGCCATTTACGTTCCAATCGTCAGTTGTGAAGCACCCATCTGGTGTAAACAAGCCACGCTGGAGAGAAACAAGCGAAAGCTAAACTGTATACAAAGGTTTATGCTCTTATCAATCTGCAGGGCGTGCCGCACTGTAAACAGCCCTGCACTGCAGGTGCTCACTGAATGTCAACCATTGTACCTTGAAGTCGTCAAAAGAGGCTTATTATACCGGTTAAAGAAAGGAGTACAAACAAGCCTACTAAATTTACAGCTTGATCTAACAATCGACGTGAAACAAGAGAAAATGCGCATCAACCAACAGCTACTGGAATTATGGCAACAGTCATGGGAAACGTCACCGAAAGGAGAAATCACCCGACGATTCATACCAACAAATCAAAGTAACCCACCCAAAGCCTCCTCCCTGGTACTCGCCTGCAGGTAACCTTCTTAATCACGGAACATGGTCCCTTCCGACAAAAGTTGACAGTCATGGGCATAGAGAGAGACCCCCGCGATGCCACTGCGGCGAAGAGGAGTCCTGGGGACACCTCATGTATGAGTGCCCAACCTACGAAAACAGCAGGGTTAAGTTCATCACAGAAATACAGAACAATCCACGAAACAGTGAGTTTTCTCTCATACTAGAAGAAAGTTCCTACAAAGCGCTTGCAACCTATGCGCAGGAAGTTTTTGCCCTAAGAAGAGCCAGAATAGCAGAACTCAGCACGACGTTGAACACTAGCCCTTGGGATCAAATCAAACTTGAGCAGAAAAATTCCAAACCTCTGACATAACACTGAACTCAAGCAAACTCATTTAGGGTAGGATATACTGCTGACACCCTTGGTGCGGGATTCGCAAAACTTACGCTAACCCATTATTGGTAAGATTATCTGCTACCCGTCCTTGGTGTCGGACTGCTGGCACTCCTCAGAGTGCGGGATTCGCAAAGTTCAGGCAAACCCAACATGGGTAGGATCACTATTAGCACCATCCATGGTGCGGGATTGCTGGCACTCTTCGGAGTGTATGATTTGCAAAGCTCAGGGCAAATGGCACTCACACAGGAGCATCTGCTCCTGTGACTTTTCAACCCTCACCCTAATTCCTCATTTCGCCTAAACTTGGGTGGATTAACTCTTACCTATATATCTACCCACACTCTTCCCCCTTTAATCCCTTCTTCTTCTCTACCCTATTCGTGACGTTCTCCTTTTTTTTTTTTTAACTTGGTCTCTGTCAGGAAGCTCAGGCGACCTTGGTGGAGGCTCGCCAGAGTATTATGGGCAGCGTGGCTTACCTCCCAGTGGTGGTGGCGGGTAACGTGGTGTCCCACTAGGGGCCATGCGGCCAAGAAGCCAGAGACACAATAACAAAACATAACACTACTCTGACAGAAACCAGACATTACACTTTTTCTGGCTTTTAGAGTCCTGTACTTCTTCACAAAGTACCATGGCGCAGATGTGGGAAACCACCGGTGCCGCCTTCCACAAAACACTATGCCGCTATGCAGAGTAACTGGCTAATATGAGACCCCAACTGTAATTCGAAAACAAGAGCCAATCGACAAATTTTAATGTGATTTTCGTGTTCAGCAGCATGGCATTAATCAAGATTGGGTATTTTTTTGTTTTCGTAACATTTTACGTGTTGACCAGTGTAATATAATTCTTTTACAACGATGATTTCATCTATCTTCCTTGTAAATCACACGGTTAATCTTCTGTTTCTATAATTTATGGAAAAATCCCATATTATACTTTTGGACAACTGTAGGCCAGATCAGACTACATCGTTAGTGAGCTGCTAGGCACGGCTCTTCATAGTAGTGCACATACCATAATGTATTTCAATATGCAGGGTGATTCAAAAAAGAACAACACTTTCAAAAAATTATTACTCAGTAACTAAGTTATATATGAACATGCAGTCAAAACCAATTTGAAACTATTACAGTTATTTTTATAATTTTACAAATGCTCAAGATGCGCCCGTCGTGTCACACAGTACACATCGATCCTGTAGTCTAATTCATCCCAGACCCATTGTAGCATATTATTGAAATGGCAGGCACTTTCCTTCATTTCCTTAACTGCGAGAAAGAGGTGGCACAAACACGAGGTTTTATATTCGCGCAAGAAGAAGCATGGTGTGATATCTAGGGATCTGGGTGGCCACTGTTCCGGAGGCAGGTTATATATGTTCAGTTATTTTTTGAATCACTTTGTATGTATAAAACATTCAGTTCTCAGGTTGATTTGCCTGCCTACGACGAAAATGTCTTGCGACCTCCATCTGATACGACTTACCCCAACCTTCTAGTAAGTTAGTAGCTAATATTCTAAGTGCTCCTTTTTTAACTGCCATTCAGTTCGTCCTATATTTATTGTAATAGTAAAAATAAACACTTGCTTGTTCACAAATTGGTCGGGAAAATCACTACATCTAACAAATCTCTGAAATTAATAAATAAATCACAAAAAGAATCACTATTTCCTTATATAATATTATGCAAAACAGATATACCTATGTTGTGATGTCATCAAAATGATATTGTAGGATTAACTTTTTGTATTATTGTTCACATCGAAGGATTCAACCCCTGTTTCCTGATAGTGATGGATCTTAAATTAACGTCACGCAAAAAAGTAGAAAAAAACTTTATTAATGAGATTTATTTCGAAAAGATTAATTGCCTCGAAAATAAAGTATCATTATAAGGCGGCAGAATTTCTTGCCACTTTCCAGTTCCTGCTACTAATCATTCAGTGGGAAACCACCGGTGGCGCCTTCCACAAAACACTCTGCCGCTAGTAGAGTAACTCCCTAATATGAGACCCTAACTGTAATTCGAAAACAAGAGCCAGTCGACAAATCAAATTTTAATGAACTCATAAACTGGCTCTTATTAAATCGACCTGAACATTATGTTCACTTTCTCTTATAAAAGAACCTAAACTCAGTTAAGAAGTAATTGAGCGCTTGGGGAGGGGGTAATCGTAGCCCATCCAGAAGCACAAGAACAGTTCAGTGAGGTTGTATGGCATGTGACTGAAAGCCGATCGTTCTTAGCCAAAATCAAGTGATGCTTGATTGAAATGGGCCAAAGAATATGTCAGTTGCTTTGTCAATCAAAAAGACACTTTCTCAGGGAACGCAATGTTTAACCTACAGATTTCTCTTCATACTCAAGATATCAAGTGGCATTAAGGTATGTAATTTCATCGTGATTACCTTCAAAAAATAAAGTTCTTGTGCAGTCAGATGGTATTGGGATGCATTTTTAGCAAAGTGGAGGCGACTTTATTTACTGAGAGGCCTGATGGTGGTAGTAGGGTTTTAGGAGCATCAGCAACTAAAGTCCTATTGCTTCGTGTATACTGTCTGTTAATTGTGTATGTGTATGTTATTTTCTGTTTGCTGGACGAAAAATCCGAGTTTCCTGTAGGAAAAAGCCATAATACACGAGCCTGAGACCGACTAACTCATCCACGTTATGAAAAAGGCCCATAAAAATTCCTCACGTCATCGACGGGACTGGAACTCAGGTATTTTCCAACTGGTGTGGGGGAGTACAGCGATCTTACCAACTGTGCTACCCACGAGGACGAGGGCCTGATGGAGCGTTGTTACATTTCTACTATGAGGAATGACATTTGCATAAAATAGATTAATGTACTGCACAAACAAATGTAAAAACAAATTTTACATTTGTTTTACATTACATTTATTTATTTTGCTGATATTATACTGCATTTGTACATAAGTACAAAAACCATATCTTATGTTCAAAATTCCCAGCTAACAGCGCTGGTCTCATTTTCACTGAAAGCTTTTTCTCTCCCCCGCTCCAGATAATCTGTTACTTTACTCATGATGGTATCTTTGTATGCCTAGCGAATAATGCAAAATAATATCTTTTAGCTACTGGTGAAAATCTTTGTGTATATTATGACTGCGCCATTAATACTCGATTTCTGTTTAGAACTAATGTTAAAAATTAAGGAGTAATATTTTCTTCAAATTATTCATTCGCTCTCCATGTAGATATAGTAGTAAAGCAAGCCTTCCTCTATAATTATTAACGTGTATAACCTTCAGCCATTGATTAGACGACAACTAATTACTGAACTAAAATTGATTCATAAAGTTATTCATAGTAAATGTCCTAATGCTTTGTTACTACCTTTGGCTTCACTGAATGTACCATCACGTTCAACACCTTTGGCTTCACCGAATGTACCATCACGTTCAACAGATGAGCTGTACATTTTTGATTCGATAAGAACATATGGAAAAAATTATCCGATGTTGTGTTATTACTGAGGCTCTTAGATATAAAAGAAATACATCTTTTTTACCAGTGCATCATTAGCCACTAACCAGGTAGAAATATCATTTAACCAATAACTTATTAATTGTTTGTTACTTTTTAAACTTACTATTTTCTTGGTTTATTGGTGTTTTAATATTCATTTTATTTTTAGCCTTTGTAATGTATTTATAACCTTTACATTCTTTTGCACATCGTAATTGGAAAGTTCCTGTTATGGGTGCTTATCATTAAAATAAAGAGATATAATTCCATATGCTAGAGGTGTAAGAGGACTCTTCTGGAATATTCATCGAACGGTAACAGTATGCATCGAAAAACGTTTTCGTGGGAATACTCTAGGACAAAGGTGGGGAAGGGAGATTTCTAGAAATTGTTGTACATGTTTCGTACCAAGAACTGGATCTCCTTACATGAAATGTTTTGATTTCCAGCAAAATGTGCACTTATTACGCCTGCGACACCAAGTAACTTACATATGGTTTGTGTTTTATTGTAGAACAATACAATTCAAATGGAGAACAGAATTCTGGAAATTCTGCCAAGGAGATTAGTTATTAAATTGTATGAAATATACAGAATTCAGCTGAGTTCACTCAATGAATAAAGTATAGTCCCAGTGATCATTCTTGGTTATATCTATCAGTTATATCATTTTCCGTAATTTTCAAGAATCAAAAGAGACGACGGGGGAAGGAGAAGGAAAAAAAAAAGGGGAAAAACACTCAGCTTCCATATCTGGATTTAATCAAATCCATCTATGGAAGCTGAGTACTAAAAAAACGTTTTAGTATCAAAAACCGATGAAAACACGCAAATCTTATTTAACCACATTCCCAAACTGTACCAGTGATGGAGCCGCTAAATTGCGCAACTTGATGACCGGAGCAACTATTCAATTACGCCATTTCGAAATTAAAAAGTTAAATGTATTTAATTACAATTATATAAAGTGGACAGATTGTGGAAAAATTCATACTTATTCAATAACAATAAGTTAATTACATAAAAAAAAGTCGATAGAAGAATGGTATGCTTATATATTTTTAACTTTGATTTCGAACGTGCAGCGTGTTTTTTCCCACCCGCATCTCTAGTATCCCCTGAGATCACAGGATATTTCGTATTTTAGTTTTCACGTACTTCGATTTTGGTCTTTTTCTTCCTATTAGTTGAACTGCTGATTGAGAAGTTCTTGGGTTTGAATTTTTGTATATCTTACTGCTGGTCAGTTAGTATTAGTAGTGATATGTGATGCAAAAAAGAGCAAGTTTAATACAGCGTCAGAAGAAGAAAAAATCTTCCCACATTACATCCCCTCCAGTTGTTTGTCTAGTTCTCCCATTAATTTATTCAGACTGCGTACTTTTTCCACAAGAACAGATGGAAGCTGTTACAAAAATCAACTATCCGCTGGCTGAAGGCAAACTTCGGCACATGTATCCGGCAATTTCTAAGCTAGTCAACCCATACTGCTCCCTGCATGTCAAACGGATAATTTAAGCAAACCGCCCAGACAGGTTAATCAGTCGGAGTTATAAATGCATGAGTTAACATTGTTACATATTAGTAAACTCTTCCTCGTTATATATTTGTTGGAAGTAATTCTGGTGAATTAATTCACCAGTTATGGTTTGTTATGTGTGCAGTGATTACACAATTAAACCTAGCAGACCCTGTAACGCTGAGTTTTAGTTGGGGGGGGGAAAATCTTGCTATCCACGCCTGAGACTGACTAACTCAGCCACGGTGGACCAAGACAAGAGGTAAACTCCTCATATATTCTGCACCAATTGTGTCTCTGGCGTCTTAGAGACCCGTTAAAAAATAAACGTAAAAGTATCAGTCATTCATTTTTCTCATGGTGCAGAGGAAGCCAACCAGTCATATCAACGACTGCTGTTTTTGCGTAACTCAGATTGAATTACACAAAAGAAAAGATAGACAAAAAACTGAGTATCCGAACATCGCATCAGCCATTAGAACAGCTGGTCATGGTGACGAACTTCTGTTCCTCCAGGAACCTGGTCATTACAAGAAGAAAACACAGATGACCAAATGGAAATAGTCCATACGAATTCTGAAGCAGTATGAATTTCTCCTCTCCCCATCTTATAATTCAAAGTGCATCAAATGACCTTGTGCGTGATTTAAATCTAAGGCATGGGCAGAGTTTTTGGGATCTAGACTGAAGAAACGGAATTTACTTAAAAAGATACAACAGTATCTGTATTTCGTAAACAGCAAAAAGAGCTCTCTTTGTGCTATATTTTGTTATGGTAGAGTCACCTGCCGACCGGGCTAGCCGAGTGGGTAAAGTGCCTGCCCGGCAACCCAAAGGTCGCGGGTTCGATTCCCGCCTCGGGCTTGGATCAGAGTACTGCAAAAACCTTGGGAGGTGCAATATGGCCACAGAAGCCGATGCGCCAACAACTACCAAAAAAAAAAAAAAAAAAAAAAAAGGTAGAGTCACCTTGCTGGTGTAGTAATTAATGTTGATAGACTGCCTTATGCTATTGGAAGAGAACATAAACCTGAAGAATGGAGGCTTTTCATCCAATTTTCGAAATTAAGTCTAAAAGCTGTGCTACTCTATAATGGAAACGAACATCTATCCATACCGATCGGTTATGTTGTTCACATGAAAGAATTTTATGAGAATGTGGAATTTCTCTTAAGAAAAGTACATTACGATAATTACAAGTAGTACATCTGCGTTTCAAAGTTACAGATCATTTTAGTCTACAATGTGGTTACGAAAAATATTGTTGCTTTTTGCGAGAGGGTGGAACAGTTGAGTTAAAACCAGTCATTTAAGATGATAGCAATATCTGTTAGAATCTTCATCGATTATTTTTAAAAGACTTACCACCTGAATTTTCGTGATCAGCAAGTAAAATAATTTCCACTCTTAACGAAGAGTTTGATATTTTGAATTCAACAGATGAATGCTATGTTTAATGAATCAAGATTTTGCGGATAGTCTACAAGTAAAAGAATTTTTGTTCTTTGACTTACCAGACAGTATTTTATCCATAGAAGCAAGTAGATAAACAAAGTTAAAGAAATTCCGTTAGTAATGAATTTTCTCATTCTAACCGAAGTATTAAATCAAAATAATATTGACACAGAATCTCAAAAAGAGAAACAACTTAATTAGTGTGGTAATAATTCGAGCAGTTGACAGATTACTGCGTCTAGTTTTAGGTTCTCATTAGCGACTAAATTGGGCACTTTATTAGCTACTAAAATTTGTGGTTTAGACAAGAGACTTTGATTATTCTTTTCACTAAGATTGGAAAATATTCCGATTATATACTGTTGTCAAATTGAATTTATTTTGATTATAAAATGTCAATACAAGAGATTACAGAAAGAAAGATTTAAACTTTAAATACAGACGAAGGAAGTTCGCCATAAGAAGCTTCCTCAACCCGCCAGAAAAATGTATTTTCCTATAAACCTAAAAGGATTACATGGGATGAGCCGATTTATTCTCTGGATAGAGTGTTGGAATGATGCTTTCATTTCCGGAAATCCAAGATTGGCAAAGCTGGCATTCCTTCTATTAATTATCAGGTGTTCTTATTCCCTCCATGCGTTAAGACAATCTTGAACATCAAAGGGTTGTCTCTCTCTCATCCTGTCGTGATGTATAGAAGAGCATTGACGGGTTTTAATAAAATCCATTAGTTGTAGGATGCTGCAGGATAACACGGATTTCTCTACCTTTAACACATCCTTCCGTCTTCGATCGATGGGCTGGCCGGTGACGCACGGATCGCCAGTGAGGAAGCGGAAACAAAATCCTTCACCTGCTGATGTTGTTAGCTACTAGCAGTTGTAGCTGTCCACTTTAATCATTTGGGTACACGTATTCGAATTCTATCATTCACGTAATCGCGAGCGCCAAGTAGCGTTTCCGTGCTTTACAATTCATTTACAATTAAAATTCTAACATTACCTTTATTTTATTTCCATCTCAAATTGAACACAATCAATAATGATTCATATTACATTTTTCGGTAATGAATTGAATAAATGCAAGAGTTTGTTGTTATTGCATGTTCACGCAGTAAGTAAAACAGTAATGTGTATTATTATTTTGTTCAGAAGTCTAGAATATTGGGATAGAAGCTGTGTGTTCCTTGGTTCTAAAATAATGGAGATTTATTAGATTTTATGATATGTACATGACATATGATCATATTTCGAGTAGAAGTAGCTTCTATAATACCGGTGATGGAGTGTGTAGCAAACCTGCAGTTGAAACCAGAAGCTACTTAATGATTTCAGATGCAATTTTAATTCATGATTTTTTAATTTCTGAATTGAAACGGAACAGGCATAGATGATGAAAGACCTCTGAATTAATAGGGGAAATGAAAAAGGAAAGGCGCTACCGAAAAAAAAAAAAAATTGAAGCCGATTTAGTGAACAATCGATAGTTGATTGATAAATGATGCAAGCTTGTACTGGAATGTCAATTAATGCAAAGTTGTCAAATTGCCCGCCACAAGCTCTTTATCTGATACACTATACACTGAGTGGCCATTTTATAAGATTCATCAAACAAAAATAGGTTCCCTTTAGTGTTCAGAACAGCCTGAGTCATCGTGGAATCGACTTAACGAGATGTCAGAAGTGCATCACGAGTATGTGGTCCCTGTTGACTCAACTGCTTCCTACAGTTGCAAATTGTATAGTTGCGGATCTCTACCCTGAGAGCTCATTAAACGTCATTCAACCCACAGGTGCTAAATTGGATTGAGATTTGATGACCAGGGAGGTCACTGCAGTAGGCAAAATCCTCTCACATGTTCCTAGAACCAGTTCTGTACAATTCTGTCCTCATGACAAGTTCGGATTTTCCCGTTGAAAGAACCAATTTGAAAATGTATAGACTATATACAAACATATCTACAATACGTATACATATTGCCGATGGTTATCTGCAATTTGTAGGTGCACATATGCGGAAATAATTTCCTGGTAAACCTGCAGTATCCAAATGTTGCTCCACCGGTATGAAGGAGACCCAATTTGCACCAAATAAATAATTAAAAAAAAAAAAAAAAAAAACACTCCCTTCGCCATTACATTGCCGCCGCCGCCAGCCTGCATTGCTGACGACTGGCGGGATGGGTTCATAGACTCATGCTATTAACGTAAAACTGCAGGAAACGGGATTCTTCAGATCAGACAGTGTTTCTCAGTCCTTCGCTGTCCAGCCTTATGTTTGCGAGTCTTTCTGTAACCATACACTAGTCTCGTCAGCCTGCGTTGGTCTCAACAAGCTGTTTCCAACCACAGGATCGCCGTTGCCTGGATGTTATTTGCTTATTGGGCTAATCTCGATATATCGGAGTATCGGAGACACAGTTGTAAGTGAAAATCCCAGAAGAATTGCAATTTCTGAGATATCCGTACCTTCGCGTCATGTGCCGACTGCCATTCCACTTTCAAATTGCCTAAATCTTTCATCTTATCCATTCTTGCACTGAACTGCACACATACAACAGCTCTACGCATCTGCCCACCAGTTTTATATCTCATGGTACAAACACGGATGTTGTTGCTGAAGGGGTGCTGCATTTCTTGAAAAAGATGGGTGTATCTAATAAAGCGTCTACTTAGTGTATTTTTATTACCTGAAATTATGCGCTTCACATCATAATGCCCCCCCCCCCCCCTTCAAGTACAGTAATCTAGCAAATTAACATAAACTACTTGAATTTTTCCCCTCTATTTGGGACATAATTACTTATTTTATTTCCTTCTTGCATTCTTCAGTTATTATCTGTACACATTTATTCTAATGCGTGCAACTATTTTAGAGGTAGACAGTTTGTTAAGCGTCAAAGGAACTAACGTTGTAAGGAGTCAATTTATTTGTGTTTATAATAGCGTGCCTTTTTTGGGCATTTGCTCGTTTGCTGAACGAAAAACCCGAAGTCCTGGGAGGAATAAAATAATGCAACTTTCTCCGGAAACCAACTAATTCAGCCACGTTGCAAAAAAAAAAGTCCAAAATATTTTTTGTGTTATTTACGGAATTCAAACTCAGGCCTTTTTCAGCCCCGTGTCGAAGGACGTTGATTACAACCACTGTGAGCGAGGGGCTATATTAGGGAAAGTAATAGGATACAGCATAGAGACATCCATGAAGGCTACGAAAAAAGCAAGTGGAGACCATGCTGTGTGTTTGTGTGTGTGATTAGAGAAAGACTGAGTTAACAGTTTTTGTCTCTTGCGTTAGTAGTAGCACTGATGTTATTTGTATCAGCGTTGTTGTATAGCAAGAGTTATGTGGAAGTAGTGCAAGTTTAAGTGAAGTCATTGTGTTCTTAATGTTCTCTGTATTGTTTAAAAAGGATAAGCAGCTTTTGCAGACATCACGAGGGCGTAATGCTACAGAGAGGTTTTTCGAGGATAAAGCTTGCAGGTTCAATGTATTGTTGCCTCTTGCTAGATGTGTGAATGCCAGTAACGATTTTGCGTGGACGTTCTGTTGAATATATTGCATGAGAATGCATGCTGGCATGTTTCCACCAGTATATTTTTTTAGGATCAGTGGAATTGGGAAACAATTCGGCATCCACAGTATCCTCCCGACATGAGTTCCTTCCTATGTAATTCTCTTCTATGATAATGAAAGAACTCTTTCCAGTCACAGGACATTTTATTTTTCGAGTCACACGGAACTGCAGGCAACTTTCGCTACATTCGAAATCACCGATTTGCATTCGTCGTCTTCCACGTGTTTGATTGTAAAATAAGCCCCCCCCCCTCCCTGTATTTAACGAATTTCCGCAACTTTTTTGACAAATCTCCGATATTTTCTCTCGTATTTTTATTTTTTAAAATGGAGGTCGTGAGTATCAAGGAAGAAAGTGGTTATCAACTGGTTTAAAGATAGATAGTTCTAATCGAAATAATAAAAGAAATTTTTAGATTGTAATTGGAAATAATAGCCGGTGCTGTCATATTCTTAAATATTACATAGTTACGGAAGTAATATCGAGAGAGCGAAAGAGAGAGAATTATCTAAACCAAGAAATATTTCATTTGATATCGATCTTCCACTCTTATCTGTTTCGTAGTCTCTCAGCCATCCTGAACGTCCTCGAAATGATTTGATCATAACAAGATTATTACACTGTTTAAGTGCAAATTTATGGACATTCGATTTTCAGCTTCATGAAACTACTTATGCTGGTTCATAGTGCCCCTTGGATTGATAATCGCTAGGTAGGGTGCATTTCCATTGACACTGAAACCCAAAAGCTGGTCGTCGTACATCTCGGCTCAGTTCCACGTGTAAGGAAGCACATCAGTGGATAATATTTCATTAAGAACCCAGAGTTATTTTTACAAATTATAGTATCATTTCATACGTTAAAACAAAAAAAATTGTAATTTGATGATTTCTGTACACTTTCTCAGTTCACGTTGGAACTTGAATTGGGAAACAATGATTAATCTAGAAGGATTAATCTAATTAGGCAGTGGCAATTCTTATTAAAATGAAGGCACGCACACTGAGTGCTGATACACTCACTAACCAAAAATTAGGAACAGTTTTCAATTGGTGTCATTAGGTAAGTAAACACATGATATGCAAATATACGTTGTCACATGGTCACAAGTTCCCTCGGTATTAGATAAATACCGCTCATTTTCCTGGGGCTTCTTAGTCGATCTGATCATGGGGAACACAAGTGACCTTTCCGATTTTCAGACAGGTGTTATTTTTGGAGCACGTTTAACACGAGCCACAATTCATAAAACAAAGGAAATCACTGGTGTGTCAAAAGCAACCATCCAGAAAGTATACGATGTGTGGAAGACAAAAGGAGAATGCAGCTCTAAAATGAAACAATTTCATTGTTTCCTTTTAAAGCTGTATTCTCCTTTTGTCTTCCACAGTTAGGAAGTTGGTACGCTAAGAATGAAACTGCAGGAATTGTGAGTCAGAATATAAGGTTCAATGTGCTGCAAATGATTGAAAAATTCAGTTTACGCAAAGAAAGACCCTTTTCCAACTAAACTATGCGGCGGGAGTTAAAGAATCTGGGATTTGGTAGTCCCGCGTCTGTACGAAAGCCTTTACTCCTTTCTGTAAAAATCTAATATTTTTTCAATTTTTTACAGAAAGAAATGCCTTTCAACTGGAGTGGTGCCGCCAACGCCAAGACTGGACTGTGGACCAGTGGAAAAAGATCATGCAGTCTGACGAGTCTCGATTTTTGCACCATTGGTAGATTGCAAGTGTGGCATGAATTCATGAAATTATGCATATAGACTATCTCGTGTCCACCACTCAAGCGGCTGGAGGTAGTGGTATGCGGTGTGTTCTGTTGGTACGAACTGGGTCTGCTCATACCGTTACGAGGTCATGTTACCTCTAATGAATGTCATTCTTTCGTATCGGATCATTTTTACTCTGCAGTGAGTCATTTTTATCCGGATTGTGATGGATTCTCTCAAGACGACAGTGGAACTGTTCACCGTGCAAAGATGGTATCAGAATATTTTGAAGAGCACTCCCAAAGTTTCCAAAATGTACACTGGCCGCCCGATTTTCCATGTCTGAATCCAGTTGAGAATGTCTGGGATATATTGTAAAATGCAGTTTGGCTTCGCAGTTCTATACCGACCACAACACAGCTTTCTGCTGTGATGTGGTCGGTATAGAACTGTGACCATTCTTCCTGATGGAAGAATGGTCAAATGTGGAGCTAGACTACCCCAGACACCCAGTGGAATCCTTGACATTAGATGTACAAGTTGTAATTATAGCAAAAGGTGGGCATATTAGATTTTGAATTAAGATTTCTAATTTTTTGGTCTAGTGAATATATGTGGATCATAATGGAACGAGAAAAAGACCGAGATCTCTTGTCACGGAATGTGATTAAAAAAAGCAAGCATTTTCACTTTAGTGATTCCTCGAGCCAAGATTGCCTGTTTTGCTGGACGACAGACAACCTGAGTTTCAAATGTGTGGTGGGGGGGGGGGGTCGAAATCATGCTACTCTTGTACAATGATACTAACAAACTCGGCCTCAGTTAAAAATCTCATAAAAATTTCACCTCTTTGACGAAATTCGGACCTAGACCTCGCGGTGTAGAAGGGAAACGTTGGGATCTACACTAGGGCACTTCAGGTGTGATGTGTTGTTACGAAACGAGCATATTCATTTACCAGATAGCAGAAAGAATGGGACACTCAAAATCAACTGTTGGAAATATCCTATGCTGATGGAGGATTAGAAAGTAACGCGACTATTAATTCCAACGCAGGTAGGCCACCTTAATGATCCCCAGAGTATGTGTTTTGCCTGGTAGAAATCGCAAAAGGCACGTTCATGAACTGATTCCAGAGACTGTTGAGAGATAGGACTGAGATAAGTGTAGGATCATCAGAAATCAGAAAAACATATTATAAATTTGGTTGACATAGTCACGCAACTCTTTCCATGTCGAAGTCATTACAGCAGTGGCAGAACGTGATATGGTGTGATGAACTACGCCGCACAGTCTGGGCATCAGATGGACGTATGTATGTATGTATTTAACTTTCGAAGGGTGGCACCCGGACATACATCCATCTCCACCAATTTATCATATAACATATTCTCATAATGGCCTGTTAGTGTAAGTGTGTGTGCAATGTGTTATAAGTCAAATAGGCTACTCTGCCACCAGGTGATAGTCCATTGGGCAATTACCACCTGGTGCCCATCCCTGGCAGGAGGAGCTATGCCTGGATCTATTAGCTCTGGCTGTGCATATTGCACCTAAATCCCGCACCCACCAGTAAGGGTGCAAGACTGGTGGGTGCCAGCAGTCCCGCTCCACACCCAAGAGCCAGCAAAAAAAAAAAAAAAAAAAAAAAATGCACCAACTAGGAGAATACACTAGTGAGTGCAACAATCCCGCCTCATGGTCATTCCACAAGGCCAGCCAAAAAAAAAAAAAAAAAAAAATTTTTTCTCCCCGCCTCCAAGACAGAATGCCTATCCATCCAGAGGAGGGAGGGGAAAAAAAAAAAAAAAAAAAAAACAGGTCTTTAGTCAGTATTAGTAACAACATGTATACTCCTCCTTTTATTAAATGTCAACCTGCAAAACCGTTGAAATTCTACAAAATTCCTTTAGACAGCCAAATTAATTCAGAACCCCTAATAAAATTAGGTACCAAATTAAATAAGTCTAATCTAAATTCATCATACAAATTGCATTCATATAAGATATGATCCCATGTTTCCAACCTTCCACAAACACAGTAAGGATCTTCCACTAAACTAAACTGATGCAACTTACTTTTTAAGGAACCATGCCCCGTAATCAAATATGAGCATTCCATACTTGGATAAAACCAGCGATGCAATTTGTTATTAAAATTAAATTCAACACTAGGTATAAATAAATAAGTTACTCTACCAGTACTACTGGAATCCCAACGGTCCTGCCATAATTTAATTAATTTCGCCAAAATTTCTTTCTTCTGTTTGCTGACTGCAGAAGAAACTTCATTAGTAATCCCCAGAAATGTAATTTGTATTCCTTTTCTTATAAAATAACAAAAAGCTCTATACACGACTGTTAAATCCAAAGGCAATACCCCCGCAATCACCTGTAGAGCATTAGTCGAAACAGTCTTACAAACACGCAAAATAGTTAACAACATTATTCTTTGTATTGATAATAGTTTTTGTTTAAAATTTACATTGACAGTACGAACATACCAAATTGATGCAGCATACGACACAATCGGAATAAAAATAGCTTTATAATATAGATACAAAATGCGTTTACCTAATCCCCAATCTTTTCTGGTAACCCTAACTATAGAAGCAGTGTAATTTTTAATTTTCCTACTTAAATAATTCAAATGTTGGGAAAATAATAACTTGTCATCCAAGATAACCCCTAAATATTTTACCTGGGAAACAAGAGGAATTTGTTTACTGTTTACTAATAATCGAGGTGGTCTGTTGTAGTCTAATTTTCCTTTTAATAACATCATGACAGTTTTAGAAGATGAAATTTTTAGTTTATTTAATGTAGCCCAATCAGTCAAATCCTGAACAATAACCTCCATTCTACTTTCTAATACTGCTCTAGATCTTCCTGTCACGCACAAAACCAAATCATCAGTATAAGCCACCTTATAACAATTAGGGACTGTTCTACTTAACCACTGGTTTAAGACCAGATTCCATAAAATAGGACCCAACACAGATCCTTGTGGACAACCGCGATCAATAATTCTATTAAAAGTTAAATGTTGGGATCTTATAATAATCTGTCTATCCATTAAATAACTTTTAATAATTTGGTATAACAAATTGGGACAATTTAATTCTCTTAATGAAAAAAGCACACTTTGATACCATACAGTATCAAATGCTCCTTTAAAATCTATGAATAATGCTAACACATATTTCTCACCAGAATTTACACTAAAATTAATCAAATCGTGATGGACGAACCTGGATGTGGTATATGCCCAAAGAACAGTTTCACTGAGATGTATTACATCAAAAGCCTTTGGGGAACACAGCTGTTAGAATCGCCGTCCTACCCACACCTCGTGGAAAAGACCTGAGTTCGAGTCTCGTCAATGACATGAGGAATTTTTATGGGCCTTTATCACAACGTGGCTGAATTAGTCGGTCTCAGGCGAAAGTAGTATAGTTTTTTCTCCCTAAAACTCGTGTTTGTCGTCCAGAAAACAGAAAAACGACCACATAACACACACAATTTACTGACAGTATATACAGAGCAATATGGCCTTGGTCACTGATGCTCCTAAAACCCTACAACAACAACACCAATACATCAAAAATTCAATTCAGTTGTTGGTAGTAGTGTGATGGTCTGATTGGTTCAATTATTTTCATCGATAAAACTGTGAGTACAACTTCCAAATTATGACATTTCGTATAATTTTCCCTTATCCTTATCTGAATCACCAGAATGACAACGCTGCATATTACAATGTACGATCAAGTCAAGAGAGGTTTGAGGAGAAATGTGAACCTGTGCTGTCCGGTGGAGAGCCCAGATCAATCCATTCGAATACCTTTGCGGTATTTTGGATCTACAATTGAAAGCCAGAAGAAGGCGACCTAGTTTAATTAGAGAACTGACGGCAGCGCCTTATGGCACGAGTGGAGAACGATTCCGGTCTCCATATACCAAAAATTAAAACCCAGAGTGATATTGGATCATGCTTGATAAATTTTGTGACCATGTATTTTTCTATTCAGTGTCTTAAAATGTATGGAGGATATTTCGTTGTTTTTAATTTTTCACTGAGGCAGACAACCACTGCCACGAGAGGGCTAAGTTTATTCTGTCTGTAGAGCTATTGGCTGCAACTTTTGCCAGTCTGTACTCTCACCTCTTCTAAATCCTGATGAATCTATTGTGACCTTAGCTAATGATAAAGCCAACCCGCTAGCATTCTACTTTTCTTCTGAATCTTGTATTGCCTATCTTGGTAAACCACTTCCTACCATTCTCATTACACCACTCAATGCCTCTTGTGGTCTTTCCTCAAAAGGATATCAGAAGAATTTTGAACTGTCTTGGTGCCAAGAGAGTTCCAGATCCTGATGGTATTTTTACACTTGTTCTCAAAACCTGTGTTTCTTTGTGCTTGCTCCTCTTCTCTACCGCCTTTTTATACTTTCCTGTTGCCTCAATGTCTTTCCTTCTGATTGGGAATTTCTCATTACCAGTCAGTTCCTAAAAAGGGTCAAATGTCCCCCACGTCCAGTTGTCGTTCCATTGTACTTACTCCTTCTCTATCCGAAGTAATGGAGAAATCCGTTAACCGCCAACTCCTAAACTGTCGAGAAACCTTCCATCTGATCAGTGATTACCAACTGATCAGTGATTGCCAATATGGATTCCATCAGTGTCAATAAACTGGTGATATACAGTACTAGCTTATTTTACCCATCTATGGACGAATGCAATAGAAATGTTTGGTGAAACTCAAGCAGTTGCCCTTAACATATGAAAGGTTTTTGACGGTTTCGCATGAAGGTCTCCTAAATAAGCTCCCATCTTTGTCCCTCGTATATATATCATATTTGGCAGAAACGCCATTCTCCCCACACCGGGTGGAAAAGATCTGAGTTCCGTCAATGACGCGAGGAATTTTTATGGTCTTTTTCACAATGTGGCTAAGGGTTTTCTCTCGGAAACATGGGTTTTCGTCCATCAAACAGTAAATCGACCACAGAACACACGCACTTTATAGACATATTATATACAGTGCAATATGGCTTAAGTTGTTAATGTGCCTGAATCCCTACAGCTAACCAACCTTTCAGTTTTTTCTCTGACTGCTCACTGCATGTGATGGTATTTGGCTCACTGTCTTACCCTCGTGAGTAGCACAGTTGGTAGGATCGCCGTCCTCCCCACACAGAGTGGAAAAGTTCTGAGTTCGAGTACCGTCGATGAAGTGAGGCATTTTTATGAGCCTTTTTCAGAACGTGGCTGAGTTAATCTGTCTCAGACGAGGGTGGCATGGTTTTTCATTCATAAAACAGAAAATCAACTTCAGAACACACAATTTACAGACAGTATACACGGAGCAATATGGCCTTAGTCGCTGATGCTCCTAAAAGAATGTACAACAACAACAACATCCTCTCTGTCTTCTAACTTCTCCACTAATGCTGGTGTTCCCCAAGGTTCATTTCTTTCGCTCACGCTTTTCTTCTTGTATATTAATGACCCTCTTCCTTTGATTGGAAATCCTGTACATGGTTTTGCCGATGATAGCACATTGCATTCCAGTTTGAAAAACTTTGCCCTGCATAAACAGCTTTGATCAACTTTTCGAATATCCACTACCAATTCCTTAAATGCTGATCGCCAGGTCTTATTTTCAATTACATTGAGATTTCTAGACAAGATTGCATAGGTTTTTTAATTATTACCCCGACTTCTAATCTCTCTCTTGGCAATATTTCATCCTTTGCAACTAAGAAACTCGGTTTTCTCTTTCGCTCTCGGCATTACGTTTTTTCTAAATAACTACTCACTCTGTACAAATCTCACATCCGTCCTATTATGGAATACTGTACCCACATCTGAGGCGGTCCCCCCCATAACCTCTTTCAGGCTTCTGCACTCCATTCAAAAGAGTACAGTTAAGTTAATTAATGTCTCATCTCTTACAAAGTCTCTCGACTCTCTGTATCATAGACGTTCAGTTTCTGCTGCATGCCTTTTCTCTAGCTACTTCCACGGGCACTGTTCTTCTGAAAGTGCCGCAATCAGTCAACATCTTATTACTGTCCAACTTAAAACTCAGAGAACCAACTTTTCTTCTTCCCCATTTATTCGTTCAACTTTAGTTTTCTGGGAAAAAAAATCTCATTAACGCGTTTTTCCTGAAAATTACAGCGTTTAGAAATTCAAATATAATGTCAACAAGTATCTTAAACCTGTCAACAAGTGTAAGGTTTTCATAAAAAAAGGCACGTGACGTAACCACGGTCCTATCTGCAAGGGTCAAAAATAGGAAATATTATGAACACTTAAGTCCTGTGCACAAAAGAATTCTTTAGGAGCAGTGAGTTGTAAACGGTGTGAAACGCTTATCTTATTGAAAGAGATGAAAAGATATAATATTCATTAGACCCCTCTCAGAATGATCACAGTTAAAAATTAATTGCTTATTTGTTTAAAATAGTTGCACTTGTCTGAATTTTTTGTATTCGATTGTGTAATAGCCTGTTTTATGTGATGAAAATTCCGAATTTACGGGAGCAAAAACATGCAACAGTTTTCACGAAGCTAACTCAGCTATGATATGGGGAGAAAAAAATAATAAAGAAGTCGCTCGTGAAAGTACCTCTCATTCTGACTTAATAAAATCCAAGTCTTATTCTAATAAATGCAGTTGAAGTGAGACACCAACGTGATCCACACAAATAAGGAGTTAAAATGAAAATAAATTAATTGACATTAAGTCTACATCTCTTTATATCCCTAGTACAGTAGCATCCAATGTGAGTTGCGAGGATTTACCCTGATCCGGTCCACTGGGGCAAAAAGTTCTCTATGTTTATCAGAGATCCGCAGGCAAAGCTATGCGATGTTTATGCAAGAGTCCGCAGGAAATGATTCATGTTCTAAGTGAGTCCTCGAAGCTTATAAAAAGTCACTGCTTTATGAGACCGAAGTTGTAAAGGGCTCACTTGCCAGTGCACACCCTGAGTGATTATACTTTGTTTCATTTTCTAGAGCATAAAAGAGGTCTGGTCCTCTTACAGCTATTTTCCATTATATAAGACTGTTGAAGTGCACAAGGGTTTCACTGTAATTGAAAACGGCCATGTTAGGTTTAATTCAATAATAGTGGAAAGCACTCTGCTCTCGATATCAGTAGCGGTGTCAGTCTTATGTGGCCCTCCTTTCTCTAGAAAAGGAAGAGGGTAATACGGCACCCGAACACTAGTTCTACACCGTCGTATTTCTTACCAAAAGAACAAACCGGAAGCGTTAATTCCAACCTGCGAACTCCGCAAGATTCACGCAGCCGTAAGAAGTAACAGCATCATGAAATATCCTGGAAAAAAAAGCGTCATTGATTATCTGCACTAATTTGACACACACACACACACACACACACACACACACACACACACACACACACACACACACACACACACACACACACACACACACACACACACACTATTGAAGTGTTCTTCGGTGGTAAGCAACAAGTAAAATCTGGGAATTCTTACTACACATGGTCAGAAGTGTTAGTGTGGTTTAAACAGAACATAGAAAATGCGTATATTTCATTTTACGTTATAAAAGATGATATAGAATCACCGAAACTTTTAAGGTTTTTAGTAATTTGTTTCAACTTTGTACCGAAAAATGTACTCCTGACATAAATTTCAAGGTGACTACTCCAAACCATATTGCAGTCATTATTCTCAAAATCTTCATCCGTGCGAAAACACTCCCGAAAAAGATTTGGACTGTTGAGAAAATGTTTGATTACACTTTCGACAAAATCTCTCTGGCATAGTTTGTAACCCTTTCCTTTTGGACGAGTGCATTGTATAAGTAATGCAATTCAAATTGCATTCAATATGCCTGGGCGCTTGACTTTTATTGCCTGTCATAGCTAGAGATTTGCACTTACACTCAGCATTTATTATGCCACGTAGCACAATTCTTCCTTGATAGTCGTTTTACCATTTGCATTCGTTTGGAGCGATCCAGGTTGTAATCTCGCAGGAGACTGTAGGGATTCTTAAAAGCCGCTTCTGCTGGGCTATAGTTAGTCTTCCTTGAGGATTGTGTATCCACTGCAACTTCATCTCTTTCCAGCTTTTCACACTAGCACCTTGGTTCGGCTTGCTCTTGCTGGTAACGCATAGATTCAGCAGCCGAAATCTACGAGTATTCTCTTGTCGTCTCTTAATGCATTTGGAGATTCATGTCCAAATGCCCTGCTGTGATGTATATGCAGTCAAATCTAACCGATAATTCTGTGAAAAAACAAATAATTTATTATATTCCAACGTCTCGTGACCTTATAGTTGCCTACAGGTGAAAATTCTAAACTGGTAATGCACATATACATATTTGCGACAGGAATTTATCTGTATTCTTCTGAGATGCCAATTTACTTCCGTGCACCAGAAAGTTTTGTAATCCGCCATCGTCAGAAAAATCATTTTTTTCCTTTTTGGTTGACTTTCAGCATTGATTTACGTTCGTGAAAAGTTCCGAGTTAAAATCTTGATTTTTCTGAGATTTTTTACAATCTAAAGAAACAAGTTCTCTCTAATAATTAATTTTTTTAAGGAGAACTTAAATCGTGGAAGAGAAAATGATTGGTCTCATGAAGTGTGACGTCAAACGACGCAACAGACGGTTATCCAGCGACAGCCAGCATTTGCTGGTAGCAACGAACACAAGCAGTCACTATCGGAAAGGGCCGACTACCAAGGCATGGTGTTACAGGCAGAGTAGCGCTAATCACTGTAGGTAGGTAGGCAGTAGTTACATTGTAGAAGTGAAGTTTCTATCACGCCCTTCATGGCAGCTCCAATCTGTACAGAAAGCCCTACGATATTTTCCACCGTTATGTTTTTTTGCAATTTCTGAACGTCATCTACTTGTATTTTTTGAATCAAGAGGAGTTTGTGTGGATGAGGTGGCGATCGGTATGGAGCAACAGGAGATATGGGGTAAGTAATAGTATACTAAAGAATAATGTTCAGCCGAGCTATATGAGTAATGATCATTTTGCAGCATTGGTACGCGCAGAGCATCTCATTTATATGAAGGTAGAAATATATTTATAGAACAGAATTTGCTATTTTTCCCCAGCCATGATTGCCCCTGTACTTGCTGCTCTACCGCACCACACTCGAACCATTATCTCTATTGTGGCTTTTTTAGGTGTGTATACGTTTACTTAAATCGATTTTAGCTACGCATTACACGCCAGAAAAACAAAACTCCATATACAGCTTACTTGATGCTTACCTTATATCTATTTGAGATATCTACCATTTTATTTTATTTCCTTTTTGTTTTTTTAATCTATCTTTGTATCATATACATTTTTCTATTTTTATTTGGTGGGTTATTGAAAATAAGTAGAAATAACCTTCCATTGTCCTGCTTGCCATCTGGATTTCATTTTAAACAGATTTATTTTTTGAAATAGATACATTTTGTGATCAAAACTGGAAACATTTTATCCAGGCTTTATATCTGGATGAGATATATGAACAAGCAAACGAGTGAAAGGTTTCATTACTAAAAGTGCTTTACAGTTGCCAGACATAAACTGGGAAATATGCGTGTATAGATTTATTTAAATTACCGGAAATAATCCTCGTTACTATGCGTTACTTCCTGTGTTAGTTGCATAAGGGCAATCACCAGATGTAATGAAATTATGTAGTTCTAAAAACGTAAATTGCATGATTAAAAAGACATCTTTTAGTGTTCATTTTCAACGTCCCTTATGGTCGTCAAAAGCAGAATTTATCTTTGAAATCTGCTTTTGTGGCTACCTTCTAACTTCAATTTTACTAGCATCCAGTGCGCGTTTACCAACTACAATCATGTAAAGTGTGTCACGCGACCGACAATCGCAAGTATCGTGTTTACCAGAGCAAGAGAACATGAGGATAAAAGACTACTCGTCATAAAGAACTATCTTACTTTCCACTTGGGAAATTACAGAATAGGAAAAGTCTATGAAATATAACTACAACTATAGTGGTTCATTTTAGAAAGTAATGGTAACTTGAGTGCTTATCAGGGAAAAAATTAGAATGAAGTACGAGGGGTCACTACGATTACAGTAGTGGGAGATGAGTTTGCTTTACTGTTTGCTCTGTTTGTAATTGTTTTTTTTTATATAAGTTTGGAATAAATTATTACGGCTGGAATTTATTTCAGATTTAGCTGTTTCGTTTGTTGCGTCACGTACGTGTCTGCAGGGATGATGCAAGCTATGCACATTTAGGCATAATCCATGCAAGTATATCATCTAGAAATAAGGACAGGTTAGGTCGATTTAATTTGCAAGTCACAGTGGTATAAAAGCGAATTTGTAATTATGCCGAGTTAATCTCCGAGAGCCCAGATTGGTTAGATGTGTTAATCTTCCTCTTTGGCCTCCAAAGATCACGATGTGGCTGTCCTAATAGTATTTTCGCTGAGCCGATAGCCTTTTCAACGAAATGAATTTCTTGGACGAATTTTAATATGAAAATAAGCTCTCTGAAGCATGTCACTAAATACTTGTTTCTGTCATGATTCATCTTGCTTCTACGTCTTTCGGGCTGTGTATGGTCGAAGTGGTGGCATAGAATTTCATGTTTCTATGGCAACGTGTTTTTCTATAGAGTTCACTTTTTTGTCTGTTTTGCACTGTCAACATACGGCTCACGTAATTCTGCACTCCAAAAAGGCCTATGCGATGTGACTATCTCACTACACAGGATGTTGACAACTGTAGGATCGCCATTAATTCCTTGATCTGTTTTGAGTTTTATTCTTTATAAAGTTGTCTTGGTGTTACTAGTAACTGATTTGCCTGAATGGCGATGCACACCAAATTTTCAAATTAACTTGACGTACGACAATATGAAGAAACTAAATATAGAAATTCGCAGCGCACAAAAAAAAAAAAGGTTCATTTAATCAAACCAGTAATCATAAAACAGTATTAAGAATTCATGTTAAATGGATGTCATCTGAATGAGTTTTTTATTTACACAAATTAGCTTTCTTTTGCTTCCGATGCGTCAGCTAAATCGAGGCAGAATGGAAATGTTAACTATCACGCAGCCTGGCAAAGGGCAATATCACATATGACCGTTCTGAGCACAGCTCAGTGGCTTCAAAGTTTCATATAATTAGCAGATAATTCCTAGATTTCATAGATGGGAAGTGTTTTATGAGTGAAAGCTGAACTTGTTTCAAATCACAAAGCAAATAATGGTACCGAATATTGTCAAGAAGCAAGATTCGGTACTAGTACACTCATTATTGGTAAGAGAGAGACCTCTAAAAATGATCGAGGAGAATTTAAAAAAAAAAAAAGGCAAGCTGACCGTAGTTCTCTCAGCAGATACTAAAATAACAGAATAATGCCTGTTTGTGTTTTAAGACATAACATTTCACCTAATTTTCCTTATATTGCATAAGATTGGCCAGATGTGAACTTCGAAGGTGAGTGGGTCGATACTGAATCGAAAGACTGAACGCCACACACGTCATTCAGTCTTTCGAAATACGAATTTAATTTGTAATTAGAAAAATGTCTAAAAACAAACTTTATCAAAGATTTTGAACAAAAATAAGGAAGTATCACTAAATGTTCGAACGATTTCCATTGGAGGGGGGTGCGTTCAAGAAACTGAAAACAGCTGCTTTTAATCGGTATTCATATTGTATTTGCAATTTCAGTATTACATTTTACTTCTGTGTTTTCATTAAACAAACAGTAATAATACTGTTTTGGCATTTAATGTTAAAATACGGTGTTTCGTCCTGTTTTTTTTATGTAAATAATAAATAAATACACGACTTGACAAAATTAACAGAACAAAATGTTTTTCATATTTTATTGTGAACAGTGTCGACGAAGGCGAATATTTAATATTATATTTGCATTCTGGTATGCACATTCCGAGTATCCAATAAGAATCGATCTACCACCTTAAAGAGCCGCACATTATGCAAATTTTCATGCCTTTAAAAACACGGGTTGCAACCATCACTTCATTTCGGTTATTTGGCTTGCTCAGTGGGATAGCCACATATCCAGTACTCAGGATAGCAAGTCATCACCCTTTAGATGATTCCTTGAGATGGCGGGCTGTCGAACGACCTGAAGCGGAGCATTCGCAGGTGGAGGTGGCACGTTGGCTTAATGTGTCACGCAGGATCGTATCGGTATTATGGAAACAGTTTCAGGCGGCAGGAACCATTACAAGAAAAGCTGGCCATGGTTGCCCCAGGGCCACGTCAAGCAGAACAGATTGCTATCTGGCTCTAACAGCAAGACGGAACCTTGCGATGTCCTGTCATCAACTGCCTCTTGAAGTTGCTGCGGCCACTGGTGAAAACACTTCAAACCGGATTGTCTTAAAAAGGCTCAGTTCAAGTGGACTTTACGCAAGGAAACCAGTGGTTTGTATTCCATTAATCCTCGGCGTATAGGGGAAACCCTGGAGGCCACAACAAAGTACAAAAAAAAATTAATGATAAATAAAATAAATAAATTCCATTAATCCTAAACTACCCCAGAGCTCATCGAAACTGGTGCCATGAACACGTGACTTGGAGCTCTGACAAATGGGGTACTCTTCTGTTCTCTCATGAGTCCCGTCTTAGCCTACAAACACATTCTAGACGTTATTTCATCTGGAGACACAGAGGAATGCGGTACCATCTCTCCAACGTCAGAGAAAGAGACACTTACGGTGGAGGCAATGTTTCCATGTGTGGCGGAATGATGATCAACGGCCGCACCTCCTTCATGTTTTTGATAGGGTTACCGTAACTGTGCAGAGGTACCGAGAACAGATCATCGAACCTTATGTAGGCTTATTATAGCCATAGTAGCTTATGCGCCATTAAACTCCCATAACAACAACAACAACAACGAACCTTATGTGCGACTCTTTAGGAGTGCGGTTGACCCAGATTTTCTTTTCATGCACGACAACGCCACTGCACATAGAGCTAAAGTTGTGGAGAAATATCTTGAAACTGAAGATAGTGGACATAGTGTTTTTGTCAAGCGGTTCCTGTGGTTCTCCACAAATCCGCGTTGAATACTCTGAAGTATGCACAACATTGCAAGGCCAGTCAGTGTGGGTTATGTGTGAGTAGTGTGTTGTTTGACTGGCCTCTTAGTTACGGGAGGATCGATCACCATGGAAGGAGCCTTTCAGCATCCGTCCACCGACATGAGGAGCCGAGCCAGGAAGATAGAAGGAACGCCTGGTGGGCTCTTTCCCCACTTTCAAAGCGAGAGAGGCCAAGTTAAAGGAACGGAGTGAGTTGGATAGGAAAGATAAGAAAAGGGGAAGGAAGCAAGGGTGGGCAGAGTTGGAAGGTTACCCCCAGCAGGAGCCAAACGGCCAAGTGATCCCACGCCTGTGAGTTGACCAGTGTCAGCAGAACCCCTTCGATGAGAACTCATCGAGGGTGGTTAAAATCCCGCATCGAGAGTGTCTCAGGCCAGCAAAAGAGCCCGAAAGCATCTAATCCCACGCCGATGGAGAGGCGGTGTCAGCAAAGGAACTTCCAGGAGAAGAGGTGAAGGTAGGATACCCCTTGGTTTATCCCCTGCAGAGAGAAGTGTCGGCGTCGGCAAGAATCTCTGGTGGAAGCTTTGTCAAGAGAAGTTGAGAATCACCTGGTGAAGTCTTCTAGGAGTAGCAGGGAACATGTTGGAGCCTTGCAGGAGAAGATGAAGTTACTGTGGATGGACAGGGAAAAAATTAGAGACGGCTCTCCAGTGGCCACATAATAAAGACTTGGTGATGTGATTGCAATGGTGCATCCTGTGGAGCACAGAATCATTATTGGGATTGGTATATTCTTATGGTTGACAAGTTATTTAATTTCTGATGTGATCTGAAGTGGGGAACCTAGTCGACAGAATGAGCTGCGGTAGTCATAGGTATGCGAATGGGTGGTTGTGAGTGATAGCAGCGTCTGTTGAAGACCGCAGTGGCATAGGTCGAGAATGTTTTGTAGGCGTCTTCTGATTCAAATACCCAGCCTCTGGATGGATTGTCGGTGCACTGAAGATGAGAAGAAGCTGGTTGTGGAGGTCAAGATAGATCGGACAGGAGCGCATCACATGGTTCCAGTCCTCTGGCTCTTCGCAGATACAAAAAGCATCAGCCAGATAAAAGTCGAGAAGACACCTTTTAAATGATCCATGGCCAGTCAAAAGAAAGGACGGGTAGACATTAGGATAGAACCAGTTGCAACGTCATTTGTTGACGGTGACATCCGGAATAAAGAGTTTAGTAATTTCACCTGTTGATGAACTATTCCATCATGTCTGCCATAGGGAAACCAGTTCAGTCCACACACACACACTCGTGTGTGTGTGTGTGTGTGTTCAGTCCACACACGAGTCACCTCATGTTTGATGTTAGTGTCTGTACGTGTTTTAATGGTGAGTATTTCAACCTCTTTATTCTTCTTGATGGCATGCGAGAGGCCGAAGTATATGACATGGAGATCTAGGGGTAGACATCCAGTAAGAACTTGTAGTGCAGCGGTTGACGTGGTCCGATACGCACGAGTCATTTGCAGCATCATAAGCCTCTGGACCTGAAGGATCAGGCATTGCATTCTTACTATCGTCATCCTGTTGTACCACACTGCAGTGCCATATGTGACAATGGGAATAAATACAGCTGCGTAAAGAAGATGTAAAACCCAGCCTTTGAGGCCCCGGTCTTTGCGAGTGAAGCGTGCCAGCACAGGCTTTAATTTTATCTTTGATGGAACATAGGTGGGGAATGAAAGTTTCTCGGTCATCCAGTGTAATGCCCAGATATTTCACAGTGCGTTGGTTTTTGAGTGATTGCCCTTTATAACGGATGGTGGGAGGCCTCCTCACATCCAACTTTCTTTTCAGTAGAAGAGTTTTGCTCTTTTCAGTAGTGACTGACAGTTTGTTGTTCTCAGCCCACTCGGAAAGGGTAGACAGTACTGCACTGGCCCTAGTTTCCATTGTAGCTCTCGTAGGTCCTTCAGCGACTATGACGCTGACCGGGCTAGCTGGGTGGGTAAAGTGCCTGCCTGGCAACCCAAAGGTCGCTGGTTCGATTCCTGCCTCGGGCTTGAATATATGACGATGGTGCCGTTCTATCCGGTTGAATCTCACGGCCACGATACACGAAGGAAGCAGGAAAAAACTGGTTCCTTTGTGTATTGATCACATCATACGATTTAAAAAAAAAAAAAAAGCGACGATGACAAGGTCGTCGGCATAAGAAGTTTGTGTGACGTTGGGATATATCCTCAGGAGCCAGTCATCCAGGATCATATTCCACACTGCTGCGGGTGATGGAATAGAACTGTGTTTTGATGATGAGACGTCGATTAGAGAAGTAGGAGGCAGGTGAACAGATTCTGAGAGCAATCAGTGGCCCTCCTTGAAACTGAAGATATCCAACGACTGCCGTGGCCAGCACGATCCTCACGGATTAAATATGTGTGGGACGTTGAGTCAGTCTCCTCCATTCTGAAAGGGGATCCTCAGGAGAACCAGTATAGGCAGAGTTTTTCATTTTGATTTCTGCTTGCATGGGATGAACACAATCCTCATTAGCCGGATGGATAATGATGTCAAGGTTCCTATTAATAGTCGGTGCCTAAGACAAAGTATCCTGATCAGCCGCTCTGACCGAAGCAAACACCTCTCCAGGTTGAATTTTATAGTTCAACAGCTTATAAGTCCCAAGGGATCAGCATTTCCCTGAGTACTCACCAAGTTTTCTCAAGATGCTTTCTTCTGTTTATAAATCTGATGATATTTCCTTCTTGCCTGTTTATACATATTCTGTAACAGAGTTATCTCCAGAGAAGAACAAGATTTTTCTCCTTTTGCTCTCTGATACTCTCGCCTTGCTTACGATTTCAACTGGGATGGAACAGGGGACCGCCAGGGTACATGATAGAGTTTCCGTTTTCTATAATGCATTGAGATTTTACAAGCCATTAAGATTTTTGTTTGTACAAAATCTACCTGATTATCGGCAGGTAGAGATTTCATAGAGTTCAGCTGTTCCTGTGTAAAAGATTCCCTAAGGTAGCCATCAAAGATCTGCAATTTTGCATTTTCCGTGTAAAATCTAGGGACATCTGCAGAATGTCTTGATCGCACATCACCTCCAAGATGAAATGTTATAACATCGTAGTCACTAGTCGACCAACTTGTATGCAAATTCCAATTGCTGAGTCTGGGAGCAACACTTTCAGTTGCCAGAGTGACATCAATATACGAGTGATCTAATTGCGTCACACAAGTTGGAGGACGAACTGGTGTACTCAAAATATTTAATCGAGCAGACAGAAGAACATCTTCCAGCAATTCACCTTTTTCATTTGTATGAGCACTATTCCAGAGTGTAGATTCAGCATTAGCATCCATCATTATGATAACTGTTTGTCTTTAAGTGATCGCAAAGTTGCATCGTCAAGGTAATCTACAAAAAGGTGTATAGAATCTCCATATTGAGAACACTGATAGTGCAGGGAAACTATATAAATCTGGCCAAACCAACCCTCCAAACAAACACACACAGCACGTGTAGTACAAAAACTAGACGTTTATGTAACCGTTAAAGTTGGATCCAAAATTGCAATTGAAACCCAGATTCTACATTGAGCATTTCTGCCTGTTCGAACTGTAGTGGGATTAGACAGGATAATGCGATAACGGATGTGAAGCCCCTAAACCAGCCCCTTATGTGGACATGTGGACATGTGTTTTGTAAAGGGCGGCTCCTAGAACGTCTGTTCAACTCCGCCTCGTATCTCTGTGAAGAACTGTATCACTACAAATGGGCCAGAATGTGAATGACGTAGGTTTGTGTGTATTATGTGTGTGTTCTGTTGTTCTGTTCTGGCCTCTTGGCTACCCAGAAGCATCAGTCACCTGGACAGATGATTCTGGGTACTCGTCCACACCACGGGAAGGTGGGCCAGTCCCAATAAAACACGTACCGTCTCAAAAGAAACTCTGACCCACCTGATGTTGTCAAAAGGTGGACCAGGTTCCTCTGGGGGCCCATTCCAGAGGAAGTGAGAAAAAAAAAAATAAAAATAAGTAAAATAAAATAATAATAATAATTTAAAAAAATAATAATAAATAATAATAATAAAAAAAAAAAATCCCGTGGTGTAATTAAAAAAAAAAAAAAAAAAAAAAAAAAAGAAAGAAAGAAAAGAGAGAGAGAGAAAAGCTCACTAGTGGGGAGAGGAATGAAGGGGGAAAAAGTACGTTATCACAAAGAAAAAAATAAATTAAAAATAAAATTTTTAAGCTGCTGTCAGGGGATCCCCATTAGTAGCCTGCGTTATTCTGTAGGAGGCTTTCCTGCGCGTGAATACTTGTGTCGAGAAGTTCTGGAAGGCAGCAAGGTTCTGTGGTGTCTGTAACAGAATGTCCAGTTGGTTTTCAGTGAGAGGGGTGGTATTTGCCAGGTCTTGCCTCAGGTCCTCATAGAGAGTGCACTCGAAGAGAAGGTGGAACCAATTCTCCTTGGCCCCGCAGTAACAAACGTCTATGGGTATTATGCCTAGTTGGAAGAGCTTCTCGTTCAATGAGCCATGCCCAGTGACTAGGAACGATGTCTCAAGAGTTAGAGAGAGCCACTTCTGTGCCGACTTAGAGGAGGGGAAAGTCACATCCGGCAGGAATCTCCTTGTAACTGCTCCCTTGGTGGAATTGTCCCATCTTGTCTGCCAGATATTTATCATCTCATTGTAACAGCGTGTTTTCTCTGCCTTAGGGTCAGTGTTCAGGTTTAGCTCAATGTCTAAGATCTTGGTTGGAATTTTCTTGTTGATTCTAAAGGTCAGGCCACGGAAGGTTACATACAAGTCCAGTGGAAGGGTCCCAGCTAAGACCTGGATAGCAGCAGTGGATACTGTCCTGCATACCCTATGGGTAGCCAGAAGCATTGTCCGTTGTATAGAGCCTAATTTGCCTATCATATTAACCAATCTAGCTCGGTGGAACCAAGCACCTGCAGCATACGTCACGATCGGAAGGAAGACGGCTTTATAGTACAGCTGAAGCGACCGCTTGGACAGGCCCCATTCATTCCTGGTGATTCTGATGATTGAGCCTGAAAATGTTTTCACCTTGGAGCTGAGACGGATGAGGTGGGGGTGAAAGCTTAATTTGTGATCCAGAACCACCCCTAGCACAGTGGTCTGTGTGACAATGGGAAGTTGTACCCCAGAGACTTTAACTTGCGGAGGCCGCCTGAGGTCCAGCTTATTTTTAAACAGCATCATTTTAGTCTTGCTTGGATTTATCCGTAGTTTATTTAGTGCAGCCCAGGAAGAGAGGTCGTCAAGGACCCGATTAGCATTGTCTTCTATGGCTTTGCGAGAGCGGCCGGATACCACTATCGTGAGATCGTCCGCAAAAGCATAAGGCTCCTGTAGGGCAAGAACCTGGATTGAGTGCTCTGGAGAGATCGTAGTCAGATCATTAGTTGCTGCTTTGCCCCGCTGACAATTTAATTGTAAACATTTAAGACTTAAATTTTTGCACACTTCCTGAATCATTCATTTTAGGTGTTCTATTATCTATAGAAGGTTTAGGAACAAATGGCTTTTAGATATTCTTGGCATTTTGGGTCATTAAAAGAATATGCGCAGTTTCTTTTTATTTTCCTACAATTTGGATACTCTGACTGTTTATCTTTGTTCGGGCAGTCAGCGAGATTATGCTCGGTATTTCCACAATGCCCGCATGTTTGTGATTCTTGAGTACATACTCTGCCGAATGACCATATCGCAGACGTTTAATGCACCTGGGAACAATTGTATAGTGTTTAACTGTATGAGATGTCCATCCCAAATAATTCCTACGTGCTGTTAGAAAAATATTACGAATTGCACCTGTAACTTCAAGAATCTAGTTCACACTGGACTTGTTAGGTTTAGGCTTCGTTGAGAAACATGGTTTAACCTAATCACTAATCTCCTTGAATGTAAAACCAAGGTTCTTCAAATCTTTTGGCAGATATCTTCTAGTGTTTCTTCAATCTTGACATATGAATATCATATATTACCACAGTTAGGCCCAATTTTCTGAGTGTTTCAGTCTTAAGCTCACATTCTTGTAATCTAGTACAGTTTTTATATCTTTTTCAAGTCTTCAGACGTTGCCATCTCAATCAAAACTCCATTTGTCCGAATTTTACGCATGTACTTAATCTATACATCTTTAATATCAGTAGTCAACTTAATTTTTATTTCTCGTTTGACCTCCTCGCTAGTTGATTGAAAAGGTACTGCATTCCTGAGTCTTTATTAAGATCACATGCTGCTGTTGTGATGGCTTGCTAGCTACTGCTTGATTAGGTGCTGCCTGAGCATAAGACAGAGGCAAGGCAGTGGAAGAATGAGAAACCAAAGGCCTTGTGTAAGTCTCCTGTAGTTTATTCAACTGGAACTCCCTTTCTTCCAGTTTGGCCTTTAAACGTTCATTTTTAATTATTACGTTGGTAAGAATCTGCTCCATGGCAGACCGTGTATTCTGGATCTCCTTTGTGACTTGTTTGGTTAATCTACCACAATTTGAAATAATGAGCGGACCTCAATGTAAACACTTGTTCCATATGCGTGAGATATTTAAACTGGATTGAGATTGGTTAGCAATCTCAGTAGTTTCATCAGGTGATGGAGAATCGGGATTGCCAGACAGTCTCCAGAGACCTTATCAACAAGTGGTGGGAGGTCTTTAGGGGCAGGTCTCGGGAACTCGACTCGTTCCTTATGAACAGAGGAATTATATGAAGTCACCGAAACGCTTTCTTCAACAGTCTGTGAAATCGTTGGTAAAGGAGGAAACACATCATAAGATTTATCCAAATGTTCTGGATCCATATTGATTCAATAGCATTTGAATTGAGATGGATTTTAAGTTTTTTTCCTGTATTTTTAGGATGATAAGTAGCCAAAAGTTTGCATTGGTTAGGCTAAACTACCGCCCAACCATATTTTAGATAGTTAAAAATTAAAGAGCAATTTTGAGAAAGCCCAAAGGTGTGAGGGCGCCACTGGTCTTGCCTATAACCATTTACATACTCACCTTTGAGGTTCACTCCTTTGAGGTATATTATTATATTATATTATATTAGGGTTACCCATAATTCAAAACATAAACCCGTATTTGTGTCTGTAAATTGCGTGCATTCTCAGGTCGATTTCCTTGTTTTGCTGGACGAAAAACCTTGCTATCTACGCATGGGACCGACTAACTCAGCCACGGAGTGAAAAAAGCCTGTTAAAGTTCCTCGCGTCATGGAACTTGCGTTCGAACCCGAGCCTTTTCCACCCAGTGTGGGGAGGACACTGACAATACCACTGTGCTAACGCGCAGAGACTTCTTGGAGATTTAAAAAAAAAAAAAAAAAACCCTTATTTTTAGGCCACCCGAATAATTAAATTCATCTGCCGTGCTGTGTGTCTTATGTCTGTTAATTGCGTGTGTAATATGGTCAATTTATCTGTATTGCTGGACGAAAAACCCCAGTTTCTGGGGGAAAAACCTTGCTTTCTACGCCTGAGACCGACTAACTCAGCCACGGAGTACTCCTTTGAGGTAATTATAATATCAGAGTCTCATGTAAATGATTACATCTACCTATATATTTATTTTGTCTGTAAATTGCGTGTGTGTTCTCTGGTCGATTTGTCCAGCCACGGAGTGAAAAAAGTCCATTAAATTTCCTCTCGTCATCGACGGAATTCGAACCTGGGTCCTTTGAGGTAAGGAGGTTTTAAGTTCTTTCTGTTTTACAGGCGAGAGGTGAGTGCTTTTTCCAGTTTGCCACAAATAAAGCGGTTTTTCTCATTCGCAGCGTGCTATGGTTTTAACATTTAACCATAACAAGAGCAATTATAGCCCTGAGCAGGGAAGAACTCAGAGAGGGTGTCTGAGCTTTGATCTGAGGCTACACTTCCGGGAAAGCGTTGAGGGTGGAGTTGGAGATATTTGCCACAGCCAAGTGTCCTCGAGTGATGAATGACCATGCTTGTTCAAGTGGGAAATGGATACGTTTTTGTTCTTCTGTGCTTATGTCCAAAAAGCGAAAATAAAATCAGAAAATAATTCATTACCTGAGTAGGAATGGAGGCTTCAGAATTATCTACTGGTTAAGCATGAAGTCAGGGACATGATTCAAGTCAGGTGGGCACTTATCATTGAACATGCTATTAAGGTTATCGTTATTCACGGAGTTCACAAAACTAAGTTCCAAGCTGACTCACGCGCATGCATTCTCCCTCAAAATTGAATGGTTGCGGATCTCCACCCTAAAGAGCTCATTCCACCTCGTCTCCCAGGTGTTCAAATACATTGGAATGAGGTGGTATAGGAGGCCACCGCAATAGGCCGAATCCACTCTCGTATCCTAGAACCAGTTCTGCGCAATTCTTTCCTTATGAAAATTTCGCGTTCTCTCGTTGAAAGAACCAATTCGTAAATGTGGATTGCAGACATGAGGAGGTATGTGTGGCGGGAAATAATATCCTGATAACTTGCAGCATCCAAATGTTGCAGGTTATCCAAATGCTGCTGTGTTAAGTTCCAAAGCAGCAAAGACTATGCCACATCAGTTATTGTGTAAGTTAACTGTGTGTATATTCCATAGTCAGTTTGCTGTTTGAGGGACGAAAAACCCCAGTTTCGTGGAGAAAACACCATGCAGCTCGCCTAAGACGGACTAAACCAAGCCACGTTCTGAAAAAAGCCGATAAAAATTTCTCGCGTCATTGATGGGATTCCAACCCAGGTCTTCTCAACCCGATGTGCTGCCTTCGTGGGTAGCACAGTTAGTAGAATCGCCGTCCTTCTCATAACGGGTGGAAAAGACCTGGGTTCGAGTCCCGTCGATGACGTGGGGAATTTAGATGTGCCTTTTCGCAACGTGGCAGCGTTAGACGAGGGTAGCATGGTTTTTCTCGCGGAAACTCAGGTTTTTCGTCCAGAAACAGAAAATCGACCACAGTACACACAGTTTACATATATGGAGCAATATGGCTGATGCTCCTAAAAAAAATCCTACTACAGCAATAGTACTACACCTGCTGTGGGGTCCACAGTGTTACCCGCTAGGACCTTCTCTTCTCGCATTTAATTGCAGGCATATAGCATTCCTACGTATCTGTCCATCTGCTTTATTTTCTTGTTTTTCTTGGAGGAGTGTCCTATGAAATGAATAGGGCTACCTAATAAAGGCCTATTCATTTCATAGGAAATATGAAACGAATATCTCGACGTATGGGATCAACTGGCGAATTTCCAGTTGATCCTATACATATTTTGTTCACTTCAGCTGTTTCTAAGCTAGTTACAACTAATTATATTTGTATTGTTCAGTAACTTGTTAATAAGGATTTGCTTATCTTTAAGAAGTTTAAATGTAGTAAATATCAGAATAATGTACTGTATTCCTATTGTTTTGTCGTCTCGTCTTATTATTATTATTATTATTATTTGCTGCTTCTTATTTTTCTAATTATCATTTTATAAACTTTTCATAACTGTTATTATTATTCGTTTATTTAAACATAAGGTTTTGCCTCTACATAGGCAAGGTGCGAAAGATGCAAGTTTTAATTCATCCACTTTAAGATTAACATATGTATTCAACTTTGAATTAACCTAAGTCCTTGGACCATGATAACATTTATACCTATTTACAGATGCTGCATTTTTATATATATATATATATATATATATATGAGCAAAGTCAAAATTTATATCCGAAATTCCTTAAAATCCAGGACATTTTGCAAAACAATCAATATCATTGTAAAATCCAGAAATAAGAAAGCAATCATGCACTCGTATCAACGATCTCATTTGTCTTTAAGAATTCATGCAAACGAGATGTCATTTTTCTTTTTATGGTATGCATACACGATTAAGTTGTGCATTAAACTGTTTTTCTGTGGCCATCAAGATTTAAACCGCATGAATATGCAATGATATTGATCCTTGAAATAGAGAAAACTTGCATTTGCAAGGTTTTTCTATGCTATTGCATAACTTTCAAACAGAAACCCTCCGGATTGGTTAGACTACGTTGTCTTGGAAACATCTTATATTTCTTTATAAAAGTAACAAGTAACCATCTTATAAAAAAGTAACAAATGCTTTTCAATTTAGTTTCTTTGCTTTGCTATACTGCATGGCAGCTCAAATACGTCCTCTTGGTTGTTTCTGTTGTAGAGTTTTAGGCACATCAGCAACTAAGCCATTTTGCGTCTTATGTAATACTTCTATAAATTGTGTGTGTTCTGTAGTCGATTTGCTGTTTCCTGGAACAAGGCCTTTATTACAACGTGGTTCAGTTAGTCGGCCTCAGGCGAAGGTGTCATGGTTTTTTCCCCCGAACCTCGGGTTCTTCGTCCAGCATACAGGCAAATCGACCACAGAACACACGAAATTTAGAGACAGTATACACGGAGTAATATGGCCTTAGTCGCTGATACTCCTAAAAACCAACAGCAACAACTTTGTTGTTCTTGTTGCTGTTGAAACTATCCACTATGTGATGAAGGGCCGGTTAGGCCTGAAACGTTTGTATTTGCTTAAGGTTAGGCATTTGCTTAAACGAACAGGCTAGCAGTTTGTTCTTTTCAGAAAATTCCATCTGGCCTTTTGGCAAGGCAGTTCGTTTGCAACTAGTGCATTACTGCAGCAACTCGTTACAAAGGCAAGTTTTTTTTCCTCCTGTGAAAATTTAAACCATTGAATTTAAAATGCTGTTTAAATTCTGCTGGACATAAAAATGCACGAAAGGACAAGATAGTCCTCCAAACATCTTATAATTTCGCTGAGGCCATATAGCTTTAGCGATATTATAACTTTGAATTTCTCTCTTTCAGTGCTGTGCTTATTCAGTAAACTTCGTTACTTAGCGCGAAGTGGTCTTGTAAATTACAGCTATGTGGCTGGTCATTCAGCACTTGCATGAGCTGATGAATATTTTGGCATCACGTTAGACCAGTGTTGAATCCAGAGTGTTTGCACCGGGGGGGGGGGGTGAAAGAACGTAAACTTCGGGTGATGTGTGTATATTTTTTTATTATTATTTAATATTTACAACATACGTATATGTTACAAATAAATCTGTATATTTATGAATGTTATAATAAGAGAATATGAGAAAAAAAATAGGAAACAAAAGGAAATAGTTATCATTTAACATGTAAATAGTAATAGTCAGTTCACAAAACTCACATTACTGACAATAATCACAGTTTAATAATATGAAAATCACCGATTAAAATTCGCAAAAAAATCATACAAATTATAATCAGACATGCAGTTATTATTATCTTTTCTATACATTAAAGTAATTTTCCTCCTAATGATATTTATTCAGCCAATAGAAAAAAAGAGATGCGGATTACGTGTAATACGTAACAGAAGCTTGTTTTACTGTGATAAAACAAACTTCTGTTTAAGCGTGGTCAAGCGCTGTGCTTATCTAACATGACCACAAGGTACTATTCTTGTTTTCCATATGTAACGTATTTATTTAAATAAACTAAATGCAACAAGGCATAATATTTTAAGAGTTTAAGATTCTGTATCTATATAATATCGGTGTAGATACACCATATACAACTCTTAAAGAAACACTACCATCGTTGTGTGAAAGACACCCACCGATGAAAAGCCAACTAGCTTTGATACGGTGCCATCTGGGTAATGGTGCCCACCGAGAATAAGTGACAGTAGTTTTCTCTATTAGTGAAGCTTTACTTATTCGAGGTAGTGCACTACATGGTAACTCGTTGTGAAGGATGAGCACACTATGAGATAAAGATGAAATGATGATTTTCACGCTACGATAGTAGTTTTTCTTTAAGAGTTGCCTATGGTGTATCTACACCGATATTATATAGATATAGTAACGTATTTATGTGTTCATAGCTGAGGAAGAGGCACACACACAGAGTTTAAAGTTTCTGTAAGTACTTTATTTTATTTTATTAAAAGAAGCGAGCAGGGGGCGAAGCCCCCTAGTTATTATTATTATGTGTGCTTGGTAGCAATACCCATCACAAGGTGGGACCCCCAATCAGGGAGAAATAATATGAGAGATAATAAGATATATTATTATTATTAATAATTTATTAATCAAAAACCCCTGTACATCAGTTATCTAGGAGGGAGGTTCATACATACATCGAACATAACTTATTAGATAGGAACACATAGAAAATACATAAATAAATAAGAATAACTACAGTCATTTGATACCTGAATTGAATGTCATAGTCATTCTGCTGAATGGAATATCGTTAGTCCTATAAGAGTCTTTTGAAGACAATATAAAGCGTTCATTATAGTTTTTATGAGTTCATGGGTTTCGAAGTATTTTGCTATGAACAAAACTATTCTTTATTGAAATGCATTCTTCATTATATATGTAGTTTAGTGTACATATCCGCTGCAATCTCCTGTAGGTTCTCTCATGGCAGTACCTGTCCGGGTCTATTTTGAAGACTCTAAAGAGCTCCGGAGTATTGGCAGGAAACATCTGCCTTAATCCATCCGTGTTATGGAGAGCCCTACGGAGACTATGAGGGTAGTGGAGCGGGGCCTGACCACAAGATTTTCAATTTGAGGGGCATCTAAACTCCCAGTCAGAAGTTGTGCCAGAGTGCAGATGTTACGTAGGGGGACCATCTGAATCCACGGAGCTACGTTTAAGTTTGTGTACAATATGGATATTGAAATTGTAAAGGGGTTCCCGGCAATCCTATTTAGCCACCGGAGCAGCCAGTATTCCAGGCTGAGAAATATCCTAATAAGTATTTGGGGCAGAGGACCAAATTTTCGAAGCATATAGGGATACAGGAACGATACATCTTTGGATATATTGGGTCACTAGTTGCTGGTTTCGAATCCCAGTTATCTCCTGTCTTACAGCCCGTACGGCAGCAAGGGTTTTTGATCTTTTATTTTGAAAATGGCTTTGGAAACCGATTAATCTTATTTCTTTTTTGCTTTTTCTTTGCATATGTATCAATCACTTCATTTATTAATTTTTCCAATAACTCATTCGGACCTTCTAAGGTTAATTTCATGCAATCTTGCAATATTACAGTACATATACTTATATAATAAAAAGGTTATAAAATATATTATTTATAGGCTGCGACCAAACAGCCTTGTTTGCGGTATACAAAGGAAGAATTAGCCACAAGTAGACTCTTGCTGTGGAGAAGAAAAAAAAAAAAAAGAAAAAAAAGGGGAATGTAAAACTATAAAGGGAAACTGCCGACGATTGAAATAGTGGCTGCAGTAGACACCTCTCTTAAAAATCTGGTGTACAGATTTTTATACTCATTAAAGTGTGCTGGAGATCTGTTTGAAAAATAAAATGCCATTTACTGGTAAAAGTAATTCTCGTTTTCATTTCATTTATATCTCCTCTCCTTATACATTTACTTATATCGCTTGAGTACATGGTTATAGCCTCAATCGATGTATTTTGCCTCACAGGAATTTATTGAAAGAATTTCCTATTCATACACTATCATCTCAAAATTGTACAGATAGTTGAAATGTGTAAGAAAATAGATTTTTTTAATGCTGTCAATGCTGTAAATTTTCTGCATTAAGAATAATTTTCAATTCTGTAAACTTTGTGCTGTAAATTGTAGTTTCAACCGGTTCATGAGTTTTAGCTGGAATTTTTACACGTCATCACATCAATTGAAAATGGGCTGTACTGTTTTATCCATGATCTGTGGGTACAGTACGATTCAAAACCAAGCAGTAAAGTATAGTTCGTCCCAAAAGTGTTTTGGGTGATTTATATCTCAAGTCTCTGGAACTATTAAGCCAATTACGGAACTCGGTATATAGCGATTTCCCCTCCGTGATTGGGATTCATGGCGAAGCAAAATGACTGTGTACACTAATTCTCATCAATCCCTTAAGAACTTCCTCGTTTTTTGTCGATGCCCTTCAAATTCTCCAGGCAGTACATCTACTCAGACAGCGCGGTTTAGCAGAGTGATACACACCGGGTGGAAAAGGCCCGGGTTCGAATACTGTCGATGACGCGAGGAACTTTTATGGCTTTTTTCCCACTTCTGTGGTTGAGTTAGTCTGTCTCAGGCGTAGATAGCAAGGTTTATTCCCCCCAGAAACTGGGGTTTTTCGTCCAGCAAAGCAAGCATCTCGACCAGAGAACACACGCAATTTACAGCAAAATACAGATGGGTAAGTTAAAAGTATCTTTCCAGGTGACCCTAATATAACAGTTTGGTTTTTTTAGTGCATCCACTCGCTTAATCTTATACCAATCGACAATCATCAAGATAACGGGAGTCCTCTGAATTTCCCACCGGTCTTCGCAGCCCTCCCATCTCAGATCTGATACAAGCTTCGTAGGTCCTTTCTTTGTTAATTGGAGCTATGCATAAGCATTTGATTTCAATTTTGTAACATGGTTTTTCTCAAACTTAGTCAGCTAGCAGGAGGACGTCGCTTACAAGACGGGCCTTAGGGATGAGGATGTATTTTTCTGGAACATTAAAAAACCAGTCCTTAGGTACCATAGTGTTTTTCAGAATGTTAATGCTAAGGGCACTTCTGAAGTTTCTATGCAGTATGCAGAGCCAGTTTTTAGTGGTTTGCCCGAATGAACTCCCGTTATGTAGATTTCTATTATTGAATATTCATCGTATATAAACATCACATAGAAAGCGTATGTTTATTCAGTTCTCAGCAGTGGATTGTGAAAAAGAATGCAGATGAGTGGTAAACAGGTCTCTATCAGAGGAAAGGAGGACGTGCTAGGCACCCATCCACATGCTTGCTTTAAGTAGTAAAATGAACACAGGCAAACATTATTGAGAAGCCCTAAGAAAAGCTTATGAATTTTGTCAACAAAATATTAATATGAACTGTAGCACAGTGAGAAAAATGTGCTATACTGATTTATCAGCCCATCCTTACATTATCTAAACGTTTAACTGAAATCAGGAAACAGTGTTTTTTGCAGCGAGATTTAACACCATTCGTGAGAAGAGCAACCACTTTTAAACAAAATGTTTTTTTCTGATGAAGCTCGTTTTGATTTATACGAATAAACACTATGATTACTATTGGACTTTTGAAAATCCTCATATCTTTAGTCACACTGAGAAGTGTGTCTTTCACTTCTCAGTGTTTGCATCTCTGGATCCGTTTTCATTGAAGGTAGAGTCACTTTTGAAGTTTATCTTGATTGTTTGCAAAATGATTTAATACCACTGAAATCTGATTCCAATAAGATGGTACGTGGCCTCATACAGCTGGTATTGTGTTGGAATTGGGGGGGGGGCTGTTTAATGTAAATCTTGATAATTCTGATAAATTTATCCATTTACATTTTTGATTGAAAGTTACTGAACTAATTAAATTAACAACCCATATTCAAAATATTCTTGTCTATTAATTGATTAAATGCTTTGTAGAAAATTTCCGTATAGGTTTGTTACCTAAATCATGAAAATGAGAATGACAAATAACTTTTTTACGATTTTGCATATACAGTATTTTAAATTTTAAATTTTCTTGCTACAGATAAAATTTGGACATTGCTGAGATTGGAACTCGACTATTCGCATACTCTTTCAAATTCAGTGTTGTGCAACCAAATGCCTATCAACAATAGGCATTTTGTATATTATCTTGTATATATTTTAACAATCTCTAACATGAATTTGCCAATGTATACCCTATAGATTTTTACTAGGTCTGTATGTCAGGTATTATCTACTCTTCACTAATGCTAATATAGTATACTCTGACATAGTATACTATAAATTCCATTATGGTCTTAGTGTACATATTGCTACTGCAATCGGAGTAGACCATAATTCATAAAATAAATATTAAAAAAAACCTAATTACTTTAATTTAAAAGTTATTTAAATTGTAAATGGTTTAGAAATCGAGAATTACTTCTACTTTCTAATAAGCGTACATTAACTGAAGCATAAACCGCATTTCTGGAATGTGGTTTATGCTTCAGGTTTGTTTTGCGAATGTGTTAAATAAATCGAATTCGAAGAAACCTTTAACAAAATGATACAGTGAATTAGTACAGTGTTATCCGTTATTGGCTTTCAGCCAAATTACTGGGTTTGAAAATAATCCAATTAAGAGAAAGATTTACACCGCGTTTACCATTACACTAGAAAAGATATGATCAGTATGCAGAGCCCTAGTAAATATCGACTAGATGACCTGCGAAAGGTCTTCATAATGTACAAGGCTTCCAGACAACGTGAAAACTGAGATATTCATTAGGTAGTTCAACACATAGCTAACGGAGCTTGTTCATCAATAGAAAACAACGCTAGAGGGGAAAAAAAAAAACACAACTCGAAAAGATGCCACGTGACACCGGACCATGGATTCGCGAACGTTTAGAATTTGAAGATAGTTCATTACCATATTTTTCATTGCCTCAGTTTTCATTTCATTCACAGGGCTACAGCTTAATAGAACTGTTATAATCAATGTGGCATGATAGAAAATAATTACTTTCCAGGTGGCTTCTCCCTCTGCTCGTTGAGCTCGCTTCTTTTGATAAAATAAAATACAGAAGCTTTCGACGCTCTGTGTCTCTTCCTCAGCTATGAATACATAAATACGTTACATGTGGAAATCGAGAATGGTACCGCGTGGTCCAGTTAGATAAATATAGCGCGTGTACGAGGTTTATCTAGCATGACCACGCTTAAACAGAAGCTTGTTTTACCACAGTAAACAAGCTTCTGTTACGTATTTTAGTATTTGTTGCGTGTTACCACGTAACCCGCATCTCTCTTCTTCCAATTGGCTGAATAATATCACTAGGGCGGAAATTATTTTAATGCATAGAAAGATATTTTTTATGGTGACCTAAATACGAAAAGGTGTTCGAACTTACAGTAGTGCGCAGCTACCACTCTGCAAAGAATCCGTCTTTTTGACCCAATCTCCGTCTCACCGTTTTCCCTCTTTCTTTTGGCAATAACATGGCTTTTCTCTTTTGCATTTATTAAAAAAAAAAAAAGAGTAAAATTAGAATTTGTTTAAAAATTCATGGCGAACATGGATAATACGATTATTCTTATCCTTTCTCAGAAAACAGTTTGCACATATTAAATTTTATGTTAAATCATCTCATGCGCAGTGTACCTTTCCTAAACATGAATACAGTATGTTTGTGATTAAATTTTCGTTTATGTCAAATTCAGGAGTTTTTATTTCGTTTTGCGGATTATCCCGAAAAATTTATTTCTACAATGGTAATTACTTCCATTTTTATAGAACAGAAAAGTGAATGAAAAGACATATGTTGATATCTCAATTCTGAAACTACCATGAGTTGCCTAAATGCTATGAGAATGTTTTCAAAGTAAAGTACAATATGCATAATGCGCGGTAAATGTTCAAGAGCGGACGCGTTTTATCATCAGTATTCATTTCAACATTCATCGACATTGATTCGTTTTATCATCAATAGTCATTCTTTGAATATGCACGTGGCAACCGCGCATGTTCAAACAATGGCACCAAGAGTGGTTGTTGCTTTTTACTGCGCATCAATATCTTACGTCATAATGTGCCGATATGCATGTCGATGAGTCGGAAAATCGAGAATAACTCACGAAGAAAACCCGTACTCCCTCCGCCTGAGATCACCAAACTGCACACGCCCGATTGAAGAGGCCTTTGAAAATTCCTCCAGTCTCTAACGGGATTTAAACTATGACCTCTCAAACCTGAGTGATAAGTGGCGAAACCACTATAATGACACAGAATTATTATTATTAAATCCGTTTATTATTATCGCAAGTGATTGCTCTCACTACTTTTACACAACCGACCGGCTAGAAGGGTGTATAAAAATGCAGGAATAGCAATTTTTACAATACACTATTTACAAAGAAAACAGCGAAACTGAAAAGTTGGACAAATATGGACGGGCGAATTCTCAGTAATTGTCTGAATTGAAAAGGTCACACAACAACATCTATTAATTAGGAGTTGATAATAGAGAACTATTAAGTGCTCGATTCTATTATATTATGAATCACAGTGGGGAAGATGTTCCACATGTTTTGCAAAATTGATATTGCCTTCCCCAAGAATTATTAGCGAGTTGGACCAGGAGAGTTGGTTGGAAAAGAAGCTTCTTATATCTAAAATAAAGGTAATCCCTGTTGATTCATAAATTAATTAGGAGTGTATTACTGTTATAAGCAGTAAACAATTTCTTGAACTAGGGTGAACTGTGATGAATAACTCTCATTCTAGGGGTATGAGTGGGAAGTATTAAGCATTCCACATAAAGTCCCCACTTGGCACCTTCGGGCTTTAACATCACGCAAATTTTCAATTTCCGTCCGTAAAAGTAACGTAGTAGTGAGCAATTATGGACATGGTTGCGTGTCCATACGCCTCACTTCCCGTTTCAAAACATCCCACAGGTGTTTAATTGGATTGAGGTCAGGCGAATTTGGAGGGTAATCAAGATTGATAATATCTTCACTGTATTCGTCGAACCACTTGTGGACAATGCGGGCCCAATGACAGCGTATTATTGTCTTGGAAAATTCCGTTTCTGTCCGGGAAAAAATGGCAGCATTGCAGGGTGTACATGGTCTCATAAGAGCTGCGAAGACGTCACCAATGAAACGTTGGTCCATACTCACCAGGGGTCCCAGGTCTTGCCAGAAAAATATCCCCCCATATTAAGCAACCACAGCCACATGTCGAAATAGTGGGCAGCAATCGACCAGCGCACTCGTTTCCAGTCCTACAGTGTTCAACTAGCGTGTTGTTGACACCACAGAAAAAAAAAAAAAAAAAAAAAAGTAAAGTAAACTGCAGCTATTATCAACCCACTGCAGGATGGAAGCCTCCTCAACCATTCATGTTGAGGGAAATGGACCATAATATGCCACGCTGGTCCAGTGCGGGTTGGCAGATCCACCGTATTTAGCAGTCAGGGGCTTGAACCCCAGTCTACTCAAAGAACGTGTTCTACTACACTTCTTTTCCTGACCACTCGGCTACGGAAACACCACAGCATTCACCATCAACTATGATTAACGGTGAGGAGAGGATGTCTCTTGGGTCGTCTGCTGTTGAACGCCATACTTGTGAGTGTGCGGTGCATCGTCATTTGGGGTTTTGTTCTTGCATTCCCGATATTGTATTGCGATGTCAACTGGCTTACAGTGACCTGCCGTTTTGTCCGTACAACGCTCTGCACTCTTCGCTCACCACGAACTTTGAGTAATCCCTTTCAGTTCTATCGGTGAGAGGCGGTTTGGCCTGTTCGACACCATTTTTTGTACAGTTTAGCCACAATGGGCCGTTAGCAACCGACAATATGGATGCACCCAACGCACTCGTTCCCACAGCCATGCCCTTTTTAAACTCAGTGATATCTTTAAAAAAAAAAAAAAAAAAAAGAAAAGAAATATCTTTATGTCCCATAACTGCTACTTTATCACTTTGACTTGCTCGAACAAGTGAAGTTTACCACTGCTCTAGCTGTTTCGGCTTTATGTACTGCAAGCTATGCGGCATAGTCCATTATGGACAGGACGGTCATAATTCAGTGATCACTGAGTTAATGTATATTATTCTAACTATATGTACACAGTGTATTGGGTTTGAACTGTAAAAGTGTGAAAATTTAATTGTAACCAGTCTTAGTGTTTTGTAATGAATTCATCGTGAGTGATTAATTTGTATTGATATTAACAGCAGTCGTATTGCAAAACTACACGTGCTGTAAAAAAAAAAACAAAAAAAAAAAAAAAAACGGAGAACATATTTGAAATTAGTGCGTAAAGTTGCCCCTTTAGTAAAGTATGTTACATCCATGCTGGGGGGAAGAAAAACCACACACACACACGTTTTATTAACCTGACCAGTTTTATTTGTTTTGTTAGCCTTATAACTGTTAAGGTGTTCTTACTAGGAATATACATTAACGCAAAAATAAATTATACTTCCTACTTATCCCGATGATTTCGTTGGTTTTATTAATACAGAATAATGCAAAGGCTCCTGGTAATTATAAATCTTATAAAGACATTAGGCTTAGATGCAGTTACATTTCTGTTTATATCCGTAAAAACTTTCCTTTTCACTATCGTAAAAGAAAATATCCACATCTTTCACGCTCCATGCGTCAAACCTTTCCGTTACTTTGATTTTCGATTATTTCTATACATAACGTGATAAGCAGTCGCAAAAATGCTGACCTTTCTATTAATACCTACGTCTTTGCTGTTATTTTGCAGAAAATAAGGGGGAAGGCTGACACCGTGCAACGTGTTGAAATGCTCAGTATATTTGCGTGTTAGCTTTCTTTCATATAATTCCTACACCGTTTGGCATCACAGGGAAGCGTTATTCTTATGGTTTGGATCTGTCAATTTACCGTCTGTACCCTGAGGATGGAGAAATCAAAATCGCCTTTAATGCTGTTTTGCCTTGAATTGTGAATTGGCATGAGTATCG